>NC_092342.1:140395000-140695000 GCF_046630445.1 Rutidosis leptorrhynchoides | reverse complement strand
ATGAGTATGCGGCTGCGTAAAACAAAATACATGTGTTGCTATTCCTACCCTTGCCATTCGGCACGACTATTGTTGGGCGCATGTTCTCCCATGGCCAATGGGCAGATATCTTTCCCAACTGTAGCATCAAATTCCCATATGCGCGGTGGATAAGCTGTGCGTTTGCGCACTCTGCAAGCAGCTTAGTTTCCTCATCATCAAGTATTGGGGTTTTGTTTACATCTTTGGTTACGCCATCACACCACACCAGGATCTGCGGGAAATTGGTACCCACAACAGTTTGGTCGACAAATAAAAAGGTTTCTTTCCATTTGCCAGCATTGGATTTAGGGTTTTAAGTGAAGTTTTGGCCTGCGGAGAAGGTGAACCAGGATTTATGATAGGTGGTAAGGCGGTATAAATGGTAAAAAAACATTGACCAATGGTACTTTGTTCAATGCCACGCACCACATTTCGAATAGGACTATCTTCTCTATGGCATACGGATGTAATTGCCCTAATCCTACCTGGTAATGTGCTAGAACGCCTAACAAGAAGTCAGACGGTGGTACCCTAAAGTTTCCGTGTTTAGAGGCGTATTCATAAATTTGCTACTTTTTTCTCCGGTGGTTCATGGGCACGTTGATTGGCAAGGGGAGGCACCGGGTTGTATTGTTTCAATGATGGATATTGTTTTACCAGAGAATCTATATGCTTCTGCTCGATCACAGATACTACACTATCTACAAAGGTTTCTGTTGCTTTCGTCATTTAATACAAGTAATCGGAGGAATAACTAACCTTAAAAGATTAACCGAAGCTTTTGATGAGTGATCGGAATTTTTGTGAGCAGCGTATCGGAGAAGCAATAGTAGAAAAGTGGAAATGAGGGTTTTTTGCGTCTATTTATAGGTAAGAATGGGATGAAATAATGTAATCAAGGACGTACGCGTGTCTCCATCTAACAGTTGTCATTTTTCACCCATGAGTGCATCATTGGTTGTTGTTCCCGATGTAGGGCGAGTGGCTCACGCGCGCCGAATCCCTGTTGCTTTATGTCTTGTCAGCCGAACACGCTTGTGTGATGGTGACAGCCATTTAATAACCTAGAGTCGCGTGAGGGGTATTTAATGCTCTGCGGTTTTTCATCATTTTTCATTTTTTGCTTAATAATTTTTTGCTTATTGTGATGTGTATATTATGGAATACAAGACGGCTGGATCTTGTCTTTCTTTAGCATGTTGGTTGTATGAGTCTCGATGAGGCGGCGACGGACTCGACGGTTGACTAAGTCAACAACGAGTGGATAGTGGTTTCGCAGGACACTTTTATCTTGATGACGTGGTTATGGAACGGAGTTCTAAGTGGGGGAGTTTGAACTCTCGCCTGAAGATGTTCTACTGTGTTGATATTGGACGATACTCGTATAGATTCGAAGCTAGCATTGAGACCTACATTGGTCGATTGTGGTAAAAGTATGGTTTGGAATAAATCGTACTTATGGCTTTGGATATAAATTACCACCAAGGTGGTAATGTGGTGAATCTCTTTGGGAGATAAATGGATGTGTTTGACGAGCAAGGTGAAATCCCTCGGTTAAAGGATGTGCGTATCGGATTCTCTTCTAGAGAACTACTGTTTTGTGCCTACGTGCGATATAGGTTGATCAATCCTATATCAAGTTATCACTTAATTAAGGATTGAGTGCAATAATAAGATGGAGGATGGGATATTTGATGAATCTTTTGAGCCCCGATGATCGTCTTTCACTTTATCAATCAAGTGATCAACCACCCTGACCCAGTCTTGATTGTCAATTAGCATTATTCACCTTAGCGCAATGTAGAAATTCCTTGGGCAAGATCACAAGTGAAAATCACAAAGGCTGGAGCAAATGGTAGAAAACCAACAACCTATAAATGAGAGGCCGTGCTCTCTATTTATAGTATTCGAAATATCACCGGTCTGCGGATTGCTTAACCATTCGCGAAAACTTAGCGAAATGACCCGTAGTCTTTTATTCTCGCGGAAACTGACCCGCTATCCTTATTTTCACCGGATATTCCACACCTTTTTATTACAATTCGCGTAATTTCTGCTTTTGTCCCTTAGCCAATAAAACATACATATACAATGCTAGGTATATGATCAAGTCCCCCCAGTTTATTATGATACATTTCGCGAAGCAGATGCATCATGATAAACTCTAAAAGATAAATCGTATTACTTTGAAATATATTTGTAGCAAGTTGTAATAATTTTTATCATCTAATTATTGTAGTTGGTTTTATTTATCTCAACGTAAAACAACAACGGTAACTTCGCAAACTATCAAATCAGAAATGCTGTAACGGATAGAAAATTACCGTTTGCACGTTGCGGTAATTTTAGCCGTTTTAAGAGTAATCATTACCTTTCGACTTCCTCGCCCGAATTTCAATTATAAATAGCTGGTAAACTCACATAAAAAACTTTATGCTTTCTTCTTCAATTGCTCACTCAATCGAACTCTCCTATTCATACACGTTTATTGCAATTAATCGATTCAACCCTTATAACTTTTCAATTCAACCGCCGATTTAATTATATCATTGAAAATGGCATCCTCATCTACTACTAACACTCCTGGCACCTTCGTGTCATATATGACGGAGGTAAAAATCCAAACCCTTCAATAGTATTATCCACTGCTTGCGTAATTTTCACCCAACGCCCCATCAGCGGAGGATAGGGCGAATGCTCCGCCCAAGGGAATGATTACGATTTACGAGGCAGCCATTTCACATGGCAACCTACGCCTTCCTCTTACTCCCTTTTTTCGCAGCATATGCGAATACTGCAAGGTTGCAGTTGCACAACTGCATCCGAACGCGATTAATAAAATTGTGTTATTCGAGATGTATTGCAAAGCACTGAATGAGCAGCCACTACTTAACACCTTTCATTCTTTTAATAGCCTTACACCTTATGATAAGGGGTGGTTTACCTTCCGCAGTCGTCATGGCGTGATGACTTCCCCCAAGGATTCTATTGGAAACTGGCGCAGTTCCTTCTTTTTTTATTAACAACACTGCCCACGTTGATAGCAACATACCCAAAGCATGGTACACCGATTTGGATGCTACGGTAAATGACAAGGTCACCCCGGATGACCTTGAATAAGATTTACTGAAAACAATCAAGAACGCGGGCTTGATTATGCGGGCCTATTCCAACGTGCTGCTTTATATTGGTAGAGTATCCGTGTACTAGCTATGGGGCGATTGTAAAATGCTTTTAGTTGATGCCACCAACAACGGTACATTGCTTATACTTTTTATTTTATACAAATACGCATTATATATTACCCTTATAATTGCATAACGTTTTGCGGTACTATGTTGCAGAGATTGACCTTGAGTTGGTAATGAGGTCAGCAGACGTCAGTGGGATTAAACCAGCACTTCGCTTAAAAGTCAGTGACGGCGAGATTATTCTCATTGATGAGACTATTATCAATACGCTTACTATTCCCGGTGAAGACCGCGGGAAGTGAAAAGCAACAGAGGGAACTACGACTCCTCGCAAAAGACGCAGTCGTTCTTTTGCTGAACAAGAAACGAGTAAGCAAATTTCAAACCACGTGATTATTTATAGTGCATTTTTATCTTAACCGTACTAATTTATTATATTCGCCTATCTCTTTTTAGTTGTGATTTCAGACTCCCCGGGTGAGCCCAGACTGCTATACAACATCACCGGGAATATCCCCGAGGACATTTTGGAAGAGCCCGGTAATGAAGACTTAAGCCTTCCTTCTGAGGCTGAAACATCCAATCAAGAAGAAGAAGATGATGATGAAGCCGCAGAAGCAGAACAAGCCAACCGGTTATACCGCAAACTCTTCAAATTCATCCCCAAAAACACTCAAGATGAATACCGCAAACTGAATTTTCCTCAAGCCGAGAGACAGCGACTTCATAATTTCTATAACGCGATTTGCCTAGCCATCGACAATGTTGAGCGCTTCAACGAGATATCCGATGAATATGAGAAGCAGGTTAAAGTTGCCAATGCGCAACAAAGGAAAGCGCAGAAACTTGAGGCCCAACTTAAAAAAGCTGCGGAGGAAAACGCGAAGCTCAAAAAGAGAGCGGAAAATGCTGAGGAACAATTCGCTCAACTCATCAAATACCTTCCCGAACTCGGCTACAAAATCATGGATTCAAAACCAGTAACTGAGAAGTTTCGAACATACGCCCAAGCATCCAAACTTGTTACTCATTGCGAGTGGTATGATCTGCTTTGCAAACTTGGCGATCTTTCCCAACCACTTCCCTCAGACATGGCCAGTGAGATAGGTGCAACCGATGATGCCCGCGAAGCACTAGCCGCAGCGAAGAAGGAGGTTGAGAAAGTCACCATACCAGCTTTAGTAGAGCTTAGCCAATGCGAGGGAGTTACATTTGAAGATATTAAAGTGCTTGAGCTTTAAAACATCATAAGTAGATTGTAAATTGTAATCCCACAATGTATAGATTGCGTTTTTTTGTAAATCCACGCGCTTGCACAGCATGTTTATTAATGAAATGGTTATGTTTCGCAGTTGAAACTTGTCTTATTTATATAGCGCTTTACTTTATCATATATTCATAATCCAGACTTGTCTTTTGCAATTTCCACATTCGCAATTGTGCACATAACAAACGCGTACTTATGCGAAACAATCTTCTATTCATTATGAATCTTCTAAATCTGACAAATCGATTCTTAGGAAGTTTTTAGCATTGCGAAGCATCTAAGTGTTAGCAAGATCAAACACTTAGGAAATTTTATCCTTTCGCAACATTCGCTACTTAACACAAGTGGGCAATTTCATCACTTAGTTTTAAACATACAATTTCGCAATGAAAATTCGCATTACTATAACATTGTGCAGGACATGTTTAGCGAAAATCATGCCATTTTATTAAAAATGTCTGCAGATCTTTAATTGTATTTACACAAACATTAATTTAGTGTCATAAAAATTAAGCAATTGTATTCCGCAAAATAATCACTACGCGCGGCCACACGCAGTGTTTTCGCTTTGTATAGAAACAACCACTAACACTGAAACTAATATTGTTTTATTCAGCAGTTTTTCTCAATATAAATTTCAGAAAACAAAAATAGCAGATCAATCATTGATCAAACTTGACTAAGCATGCTATCACAAACTTTCTATTACAAATATTCGCACTATTCAGAATGGACTGAATGTCCCTCAACGCCCATAGTTACGATTGCCATAATCATAGCAAAAAATAACTCTTTTTTCGCAGAAATTAGTGTGCCAACTCCCTTATTAGCAGAAAATTCAACCATGCCATGTATAGTAGAAGGAATTGCGCCAAAATGCGCAAAGCAGTGCGCTCAAGAATCATATTGAATCGCGATTGATTTCGCATTATGTAAAGATTCAATGAAGCTTGGCGCCTTAGCGACTCATCACAATCATCAACCAGCTCAATTTGCAATTCCAACTGACCTATAGGCCAAGTTGACTTTCCTGAAAATCCAGTAAGTGAAACCGCAGTAGGTTTCATCAAATCTTGAATATTTGCAGGCAATTTGCCAAAACACTGTTCATACATAACATCTACACTGCTACCAGTGTTAACATGTACCTTCATAATTATAATGCCGGTATTTGCAATGCGGCATGAAACTACTACTGGTTTGTCAACAACCGCAGTCAGACTTGCAGGAGGAAAAGTAATAGAAGGACATTTCCAGTTTACAATTTGTTCAGATATTTGAAGTACCGACATTTCGCCTTGCACTTCCACCACATTAATGACCTGAATTCCGCGCTGATTTTCTTTCTTACTTACCATTTTCACCCCAAGATTTTTTACCGTGGGAGCTTTTCGCTCAGCTACATTTGGCACTTGTGGAGCATTGGTTTCTGCAGGCAATATAATCGCGTTCGCAGTACTTGTAGCACCCTGCGCGATCAAATGATCTAACTTGCCTTGCTCATACACCTCCACGATCAGTTTCGCCAAATCTCTGCAACGATTGGTGTCATGACCATAATCATCATGGAAATCACAAAATTTAGACCTATCTCGCCTGCTATTCTCCCCTAAAGGTTGCGGATCAGGAAAAGACTTAGCGACTCTTTCCTGTAGCAAAATTTCCTCAGGCATTTTTGTTAGCATTTGAATGATATTGAAAGGCTCATTATTCCATTTTCGCGAAGAATAACGATCTCGACGGTTATAACTATGGTTATCATTTTGGCCTTGAAATCTATCATTACGCGGGTAACCACCACCGCCATTTCACCGCGGATAACCAGAACCGCGGTAATTATCGTCGTTTCCATCGCAATAAGAATCATTATCATCCCGCCAACTTTTGTCCTTACCCCATCCACATGCGGGGGTTATAGTACTATCTTCTCCACCTTGAAGATAATCATATGTCTCTTGTTGAACCTTAGCAAAATTTGGCGGGACATCTCTTCACAGTCTTCGCACAAGTGTCACACCCCCAAATAGGACCGGGGGTATTTGTGGCTAATTATATCAATTCAAGCAATTGTATAACGAGAACGACTCTATATGAGACGTTTTATATAACTTTTATTGAGTTTTTGCAGCGAAAGATAAATAGTCATTACATTTTGATGAACAAAGCATTAAATGTTTTTAAATGGAATGATAAGTAATGCATGAAGACTTCAAGCATAGCAAGCAATCATCATCAAAGCAGCACATCAACAGCTTCTAATTACCTGAGACAAACATGCTTAAAAAGTCAACACGGGGTTGAGCGAATAACATAGGTTTAATTTTGAGTAAGTTTGTTAGACCATAAGATTTAAATAAAGTCGATATATCATGTATATCAAAAGTATGCCATGAGCGTATAATATCAAAACTAAACGATTTTACCCCGTAACAATACATATGTAATTGTCGAGATCATTATTATACCACCAATTGACCTGAGGTCAACAGTGCGGGACGTTACTCCCAATAGCGCTATCTATAATAATTCCATTTGCCACTTTAATTCATCTAGCAATTAATGATATTACAAAGCAGAGATTTGTATGTTTCAAATGAACATAATAAAATACTCACGTTGGTCGCATAATAAGTTTGTACTTGTGTCTAGCATGTCAAAGCATTTAAAATAAAGCATGTGTCTCACCCCAATGTAAAAACATAAAAATGTAAAAATGGGGCTATGAAATTCACCTTAAATAGCCGTTGAAGTATTCCACGCAAGAAGGAAAGTAAAGCAAGTAAGTGATCTGGATATCAACCTAGAGGTATAACGTTTGATTAGTTAATGTCTAACTTGACATAAAGTATGTTTATTAATATAGCAACTATATTGACAGTGACGGTTTTCGAGAAAAGTTCCTATTTCTCAAAAGTTTCTATTTTTGGAAACCTACTATTTATGGAAAGCTTCCACTTATAGTAAGCTTCTAGTTTAAGAATGTTCGGGTTATAATTCTTAACAAAGATGTTGTACAATCTCGCCCAAACTTCGTTGCTAACATGCAAGTCACTCGAATGATCTATTGTTACCGAGCGGCCCAGGATCTCTTGACCAGAATCTAAGTCTTGGCATTCGAGATCTACAAGTGTCCCATAATGGTAACAAGGATCACCCTAGGCCACAAGTAGCGGTAATGTTTGTAGTCTTTGTACGCTATCTTTAATTATAACCTTCATGTTAGGTGCGTATATATATATATATATATATATATATATATATATATATATATATATATATATATATATATATATATATATATATATATATTCATTAATTCAATTTTAATTATAATTCCTATATATTAATTCATAAAAATACTTTTATAATTTTTAGTAACATATATTACTAATTATAACATGTTATTTATTTTAATTTTAATTGCATATAATTTATAACATTATTTACATGTTTCGGTAAAAAAATAATAAAAAGTAAATAGTAAAAAGGAAAAAGTAAAATGTAAAAAGTAAGAAAAGAATACTTACTAGTAGTAATTCTTCAAAGAGAGAATGAGAAAAAAATTTGGTGTGAGTTTGAATGAGAAATGAGGGGTATTTATACTTGAAAAAATTAGGTAAAAAGAATAAAATAATTAAAAGAAAAAGAAATATTTTAATTTTTAATGAGATTTTAAAATTCAAAAGTATTAAATGTTAGGTCATGTGATAATGCACAAAATAAAATAATAAAAATAGTTTTCCATTATAATTTTTAATTAAAAAGTAATTTATTTATTTATTTAATTTTTTTTAAATTTGTTTATTTTAAGGATTATATATATATATATATATATATATATATATATATATATATATATATATATATATATATATATATATATATATATATTTAAAATAAAAAAATTGATTTAGTACTTTTCCAAGAATATTTGTCAATATTTTTTTTGTTTTTATTTAATTAATAAATATGAATTTTGCATAAAAATAATAAATAATTCGGTATTTTGTATTTTTAATAATAATTATGATTTTAATTATTAAACTATAGTTTTAGTAAGTTTGTAAATATTATTACATTTATATATAATTGGATTTATTATATAGTTAAATATATAATATATTAACTAAATAATAAAAGTGATACAAAGTTTATATACTTAGTTAAATTATGTCAAATTATATAAATTAATAATATATTATTTATTTAAGCGTACGTTGTTGACTAAAAATTACTATTCGGTCAATATTTAATTATATATAACAACCCTTAATACATATAGTCAGGCAGATAACCCTATGGTTAATTCAGTAAATTTAGAAGTCAAAAAGTGAGGGTTGTTATAGTACCTCCCCATTAGTAAAAACTTCGTCCCGAAGTTTTAGGTAGACTTCTCGGATGCATCAGCGGTTGAGAAGAAATAGGGATATTTCCATTTCATTTGGTCTTCACGTTCCCAGGTATACTCGGGGCCACGTCATGAATTCCAACGGATCTTAACAATAGGTATGGTGCTTTGTTTCAAGCGTTTAGCAGATCGGTCCATGATTTCTACGAGTTCCTCTATGAAGTGCATTTTATCATCAATGTGAATGTCATCCAAAGGAATAACGAGAGTGTCATCAGCGAGACACTTTTTAAGATTTGAGACATGAAATACATCGTGTACACTGCTAAGTTCAGCGGGTAATTCTAATCGATAAGCCACGGGTCCGATTCTTTCAGTAATCTTGAAGGGTCCAACAAAACACGGACTTAGTTTGCTTCGTTTACCAAAATGAACGACGCCTTTCCAAGGGGATACTTTCAACATGACTTTGTCACCAACTTGAAATTCCAAATCTTTCCGACCTTTATTAGCATAGCTTTTCTGTCAGCTGCGGGCAGTTTCTATTCGTTTCTTAATCTAAACTATCTTTTCGGTTGTCTCATGTATGATTTCAGGACCGGTTAACTGTCTGTCCTCTAAATCATCCCAGCACAGTGGGGATCTACATTTTCGTCCGTATAAGGCCTCAAAAGGTGCAGCCTTAATACTTGAGTAGTAACTATTATTGTAAGAGAATTCAACCAAAGGCAAATGTCTATCCCAGCCTTTGCCGAAGTCGATAACACAAGCACGAAGCATATCTTCTAACGTTTGAATGGTTCGTTCACTTTGACCATCGGTTTGCGGAAGATAAACAGTACTCATGTCGAGTTGAGTTCCAAGAGCAGTTTGTAAGGATTTCCAGAATCTGGAAGTGAATCTACTGTCGCGATCAGATATGATTGATATAGGAACACCATGACGAGAGACAATTTCTTTGATATAAAGTTGTGATAATCTCTCCATCTTGTCAGTCTCCTTGATCGGTAAGAAATGAGCAAATTTAGTAAGATGATCTACTATGACCCATATAGTATCATTGACACTAGAAGTCTTGGGCAATTTAGTAATAAAGTCCATAGCAATACATTCCCACTTCCACTGTGGAATATCTGGTTGTTGCAGTAAACCAGACGGCTTTTGATGCTCAACCTTAACTTTTAAACAAGTAAGACACTTGCTCACATATTCAGCAATATCAGATTTCAGATTAGGCCACCAATAAAATTCTTTCACATTGTGATACATCTTACTGGAGCCTGGGTGAATAGAATATCTAGTCTTATGTGCTTCATCCAAGACTAGTTTTCGCAGATTTCTGAATTGAGGAACCCAGATACGGTTGTGGTACTACCGTGTTTCGTTCTCCTTGATTTGTAATTGGTTTTCAAATCCTGAAGGTCCTTCATGTTTGATATTTTCTTGCTTTATAGCTTCTAGTTGTGCTTCCCGAATTTTAGCTGTCAGATTTGTTTGAATGATCATATTCAAAGCTCGCACTCGGATAGGCTTGACTAGATTATTTCGACTGAGTGCATCAGCAACAACATTTGCCTTACCAGGATGGTACTTGAGTTCACAGTTGTAGTCATTTAGTAATTTGACCCAATGTCTTTGTCTCATGTTCAGTTGCTTTTGATCAAAGATGTGCTGGAGACTCTTATGATCGGTGAATAATGTCGCCATATCTTTAATGCGAATGCTACAGCTTCTAGTTCCAAGTCATGGGTAGTATAGTTCTTCTCATGCTTCTTTAACTGCCTGGATGCATATGCAATGACTTTCTGGCATTGCATTAACACACACCCAAAACCTTGGTTTGAAGCATCACAATAGACTACGAAGTCTTCAGTTCCGTCGGGTAGTGATAAGATTGGAGCGGTAGTCAACTTTTCTTTCAGGGTCTGAAACGTAGATTCCTGTTCAATAGACCACTCAAACTTCTTATCCTTATGAGTCAACTTGGTGAGTGGTTTGGCAAGAATGGAGAAATCTTTGATAAATCTCCGATAGTAACCAGCAAGTCCTAGGAACTGACGAATTTGTTTCACGTTCTTAGGCGTTTCCCAGTTTTGAATAGCCGAGATCTTCGCGGGTCGACATGTATTCCATTCCTGTCAACTACATGCCCCAATAACTGAACAGTCTTCAACCAAAACTCACACTTGGAGAAATTAGCATACAACTGTTCTTTCTTTAATAACTCCAGAATTTGTTGGAGGTTTTATTCATGTTCTTTCTCACTCTTAGAGTAGATGAGAATATCGTCGATGAAAACAATCACAAACTTATCGAGATAAGGCTTGCATACATGGTTCATGAGATCCATGAACACAGCAGGAGCGTTAGTTAACCCAAAGGGCATTACCAAAAATTCATAATGTCCGTAACGAGTCTGGAAGGCAGTCTTGGAAACATCGGATTCCTTAACTTTAAGTTGATGATATCCAGATCTCAGGTCAATCTTGGAATAGATGCTTGATCCTTGTAACTGATCAAATAAGTCATCGATTCTAGGAAGAGGATAACGATTCTTGACGGTCAACTTGTTTAGTTCACGGTAGTCGATACACATCCTCATTGAACCATCTTTCTTTTTGACGAACAATATAGGTACTCCCCACGGTGATGAGCTAGGACGAATGAATCCTTTCTCCAGAAGCTCTTGTAGTTGCATAGATAGCTCTTTCATTTCTGATGGAGCTAGCCAGTATGGTGCCTTTGTAATAGGTGCAGCACCGGGGATCAAATCGATTTGAAACTCAACTTGTCTTTATGGTGGAAGACCAGGGAGTTCATAAGGAAAAACTTCATGAAAGTCTTTAACAACAGGAACGTCTTCAATACGCCGTTCATCTGGCTTGACTTCCTTTATGTGAGCCAAAATGGCTTGACATCCTTTCATAAGGTACTTTCAGGTTTTGATGCATGAGATAAGATTAAGTTTGGAACCACTCTTATCTCCTTGGATAACAAGAATTTCACCAGTTTCGAGAGGAATATTAATTGTCTTATCAAAACACTGGATACCCACTTTCATAGGGGATAACCAATCCATCCCTAAGACTACATCAAAGTTTCCTAGTTCAATAGGCAATAAGTCAACCTTAAAGGTTTTATTAGCTAGAGTCAGATTACATTTCTTGTAGATCCGGTCAACTTTTACAAATTTACCGTTGGCCATTTCTACAAGACACTTAGTGTCTAAGGTTTGGGGTTCCTCGTCAAATAAGGCACAAAATTCAGTAGACACATAACTTATATCAGCATCAGTATCGAATAAAACAGAAGCATAGCAGTTGTTGACAAGAAACGTACCAGTGATGACGTCCTCGTCGTCCCTATATTCTTCAGCAGTCATGACGAATGCTCGGCCTTTAGCCTTGCCAGCATCTGCATTCTTAGTGATATCCTCCATCTTAGGACAATTGGGTTTTGTATGTCCTATTTCACCACAAGAATAGCAAGTAGGAACAAAGGGCTTGTCTTTAGTTGCAGGAGTATATGTTGTAACAGCAGGAAGTCTACAATTTTTGCTCAGGTGACCCATCTTCTTACAGTTTCCACATTGAATATTACACTTCCCGTTGTGATGTTTTTCACATCTGGAGCAGTAGGGAAGTTTACCAGCATAACCACCTGTTGTAGTATCGCCAACTTTCTTGTTTGAATTCTGACCTGAACCTTGAGTAGGCTCAAACTTTCTTTTGTTATCAGTTTTCTTCACTTCGTTTTGTTTTTTCTTGGCATTTCTTCTAGCAGCCATAACCAGATTTTGAGTCATCAACATCGTAGCCTCAATGGTTTCTTTACCAGCAGCTATAACATTCCCCTGAATCTGAGGAGGAAGACTGATGATATACTTTTCAATCTTCTTGCTCTCAGAAGTAACCATACTAGGGCATAAAGCAGCTAGCTCTAGAAATCGATTGTTGTATTCCTCAACTTCAAGATTTTTCATTCTTAACTCCTAGAATTCGACTTGAAATTTTTGGACTTAATTCCTAGGACAATACTTGCCAGCCAGCATGGTTTTTAATGTTTCCCAGGGTATGGCTAAAGAAGCAGTCCATCCAACTGTACCAGCATATGTAGTCCACCAAGTTAAAGCTCCACCAGATAGAGTTCCAGTAGCATACTTGACCTTGTCAGCTTCACCGCAGTTACACAGACGAAACACAGATTCCATCTTTTCGATCCAACGGTTTAGTTCAATTGGTCTTTTGGTTCCTTTATAGCTTGGTGGCTTACTACTCATAAATTCTTTATGTGAGCATGAGTTCGGAGAGTTTCGGTTTCTGTTATTGTTGTTTTGATTATTGTTGCTACCTTGAACGGCAGTAAGGAGTTATTGAAATTGTTCATTTGTGAGAGTAACATTAGGAGTGTTGGTGTTGTCATTTGGTTGTCGTCCTCCAACCATTGTTCTTCAATACATAATTACAATATTAGTTAAAGAGTTATGGTGCAATAAATATAATTTGTAATAATAATCACATAATCACACACATATGGCTAAAGTAAGATAAGTCAAGATATATAACCACTTAACTTGTTATTAACAACGAATGGATAAATCATCCTTATTACACAAAGGAAATGAGAAGTACGGTAGGCAATGCCTTTACATAAATGAAATAGACATAATGGACGAAACAAAAATCCTGAGGATTATCAGTCCTTCTTTGAAATGGAGGGTTTGTGTTGATCCTTTTTCCCATTCGGGTATTAATGCTTGTGGTGGCCTACTCCTCCACATATATTGCAAGTAGGAATGGTTGCAGAAGTTTGAGTTGAGAGAATCGTAACTCTACAATTTTTGGCTATGTGACCCACCTTCATACATTTGGAGCACACAGCATTACATCTCCCAAAGTGATGTTTCTCACACCTTTGGAAACAAGGAATGGTTCCTTTATAGAGTTTGTCGGGTTCACCCTTAGAGTCTTTTTACTCTATCTCTTCCCACTTTCTTTTAGAATCTCCTTTCCTCCCAGGTTTGTTAATTAGCTGGTTTGCCATACAAATGGCTTCTTGTATGGTACTTGGGTTTAATACGGCGACGCCCTTTCGAAGGCCATCAGGTAACCCATTGATGTAGTGTTTGATCCTTAGATACTCGAGAGTAGTCATGTGAGGATTCATGAAAGCAAATTCTTGGAATCGGTTGGTGTAGTTTATGAGATCAGCATCTACCATTTCCATGTTCCCAAACTCAGGTCTTTCAATACCCTTGTATGTAGGGAGCTGGTAGTTCATGAAATTCTGATATGAATAAACAGTCGGAAGATTTTGCGGTGCGCTATTGTTGCCATTGCTTCGTGCCGCAACCAGCATTTGTTAGAATTGGGGAGATGTCAAGGTGACGTTTGGAATTGCGTTGCTTGATTCCCCTTGAACCATGTTTCTTCGAAACACAATAAAGTTAGCGTTTTAAAGAAGACGTAGGGCAAGAAGTAAAAGTATGGATAACAGATAGCAAGATAATAAGGAATAGGCAATTAAAACTAAAGAAGGAAAGGCTATAGTCCTAAAGATTGATAAGGCACCCTAGATAACACATAAGGCACACATAAAATGCAATCCCGATTCTCTATAACAACCTGCTCTGATACCAATTTGTCACACCCCCAAATAGGGCTGGGGGTAGTTGTGACTAATTATATCAATTCAAGCAATTGTATAATGAGAACGACTCTATATGAGACATTTTATATAACTTTTATTGAGTTTTTGCAGCGGAAGATAAATAGTCATTACATTTTATTCAATGAACAAAGCATTAAATGTTTTTAAATAGAATGATAAGTAATGCATGAAGACTTCAAGCATAGCAAGCAATCATCATCAAAGCAGCACATCAACAGCTTCTAATTACTTGAGACAAACATGCTTAAAAAGTCAACACGAGGTTGAGCGAATAACATAGGTTTAATTTTGAGTAAGTTTGTTAAACCACAAGATTTAAATAAAGTCGATATATCATGTATATCAAAAGTATGCCATGAGCGTATAATATCAAAACTAAACGATTTTACCCCGTAACAATACATATGTAATTGTCGAGATCATTATTATACCACCAATTGACCTGAGGTCAACAGTGCGGGACGTTACTCCCAATAGTGCTATCTATAATAATTTCATTTGCCACTTTAATTCATCTAGCAATTAATGATATTACAAAGCAGGGATTTGTATGTTTCAAATGAACATAATAAAATACTCATGTTGGTCGCATGTCAAAGCATTTAAAATAAAGCATGTGTCTCACCCCAATGTAAAAACATAAAAATGTAAAAACGGGGCTATGAAATTCACCTTAAATAGCAGTTGAAGTATTCTACGCAAGAAGGAAAGTAAAGCAAGTAAGTGATCTGGATATCAACCTAGAGGTATAACGTTTGATTAGTTAATGTCTAACTTGACATAAAGTATGTTTATTAATATAGCAACTATATTGACAGTGACGGTGTTCGAGAAAAGTTCCTATTTCTCAAAAGTTTCTATTTTTGGAAACCTACTATTTATGGAAAGCTTCCACTTATAGTAAGCTTCTAGTTTAAGAATGTTTGGGTTATAATTCTTAACAAAGATGTTGTACAATCTCGCCCAAACTTCGTAAAGTACATTTTGTGCTACAGCCCTTCCTATCTGATAGAAAAGGATCCCATGATCCTGGACCGATCTTACCTGGGATCGCAAATCCCAAATTTGTCTATGAAGAGCGGATCTAATTGTATTAGTATCTATAATTGATTTCTTCTGTATAATAATAATCGATATGGCCTCATTGGTAAGTGCTACAAAGATCTCGTGCATTGGAACCTGCTAACATGCAAGTCACTCGAATGATCTATTGTTACCGAGCGGCCCAGGATCTCTTGACCAGAATCTAAGTCTTGGAATTCGAGATCCACAAGCATCCCATAATGGTAACAAGGATCACCCTAGGCCATAAGTAGCGGTGATGTTTGTAGTCTTTGTACGTTATCTTTAATTATAACCTTCACGTTAGGTGCGTATATACATATATATTCATTAATTCGATTTTAATTATAATTCCTATATATTAATTCATAAAAATACTTTTATAATTTTTAGTAACATATATTACTAATTATAACATGTTATTTATTTTAATTTTAATTGCATATAATTTATAACATTATTTACATGTTTCGGTAAAAAAAAATAAACCGAAGTAAATAGTAAAAATTAAAAAGTAAAAAGTAAAAATTAAGAAAAGAGTACTTACTAGTAGTAATTCTTCAAAAAGAGAATGACAAAAATTTTGGTGTGAGTTTGAATGAGAAATGAGGAGTATTTATACTTGAAAAAATTAGGTAAAAAGAATAAAATAATTCAAAGAAAAAGAAATATTTTAATTTTTAATGAGATTTCAAAATTCAAAAGTATTAAATGTTAGGTCATGGGATAATACACAAAATAAAATAATAAAAGTAGTTTTCCATTATATTTTTTAATTAAAAAGTAATTTAATTATTTTTTTAATTTTTTTTTAAATTCATTTATTTTAAGGATTATATATATATATATATATATATATATATATATATATATATATATATATATATATATATATATATATATATATATTTTTTTTTTTTATATATATATTAAAATAAATAAATTGATTTAGTACTTTTCCAAGAATATTTGTCAATATTTTGTTTTTATTTTTATTTAATTAATAAATGCAAATCTTGCATAAAAATAATAAATAATTCGATATTTTGTATTTTTAATAATAATTATGATTTTAATCATTAAACTATAGTTTAAGTAAGTTTGTAAATATTATTACATTTATATATAATTGGATTTATTATATAGTTAAATATATAATATATTATATATTAACTAAATAATAAAAGTTATACAAAGTTTATATACTTAGTTAAATTATGTCAAATTATATAAATTAATAATATATTATTTATTTAAGCGTACGTTGTTGACTAAAAATTACTATTTGGTCAATATTTAATTGTATATAACAACCCGTAATACATATAGTCAGGCAGATAACCCTAGGGTTAATTCAGTAAATTTAGAAGTCGAAAAATGAGGGTTGTTATAACAAGCGTTGGATGTCGTTGTGGATTAATAGCATGCAAGAATCCAGAGATTTTTTGATCTTCATTCAGACTTGATATCTTCTGGCACCCGTAAATGTATCGCGTAAGTAATGCGTTCAAAGTTTCCTTATTACCCAACTTAATATCATGACATTCTATATGTGTCTTTTTCTGCGGTAAAAGATTCTGAAAATGCAACAAAAATTTATCGCGAAGATCAATGAAGCCAATGATACTGCGAGCTTGCAGGCTATGGAACCACTCCCTAGCGGATCCTTGCAAAACCATAGGAAATACCCTACACGTGAAATGTCCCGTTCATATTGATTATAAACGTTCCATATTAATTGATTTAGTTGCGAGGTTTTGACCTCTATATGAGACGTTTTTCAAAGACTGCATTCATTTTTAAAACAACCATAACCTTTATTTTATCTATAAAGGTTTAAAAAGCATTACGTAGATTATCAAATAATGATAATCTAAAATATACCGTTTACACACGACCATTACATAATGGTTTACAATAAGAATATATTACATCAAAAATAAGTTTCTTGAATGCAGTTTTTACATAATATCATACAAGCATGGAGTCCAAATCTTGTCCTTATTTTAGTATGCAACAGCGGAAGCTCTTAATAATCACCTGAGAATAAACATGCTTTAAACGTCAACAAAAATGTTGGTGAGTTATAGGTTTAACCTATATATTTATCAATCGAAATAATAGACCACAAGATTTCATATTTCAATACATCCCATACATAGAGATAAAAATCATTCATACGGTGAACACCTGGTAACCGACATTAACAAGATGCATATAGAATATCCCCATCATTCCGGGACACCCATCGGACATGATAATTTCGAAGTACTAAAGCATTCCAAATTCCAGAATGGGGCTTGTTGGGCCCGATAGATCTATCTTTAGGATTTGCGTCAATTTGGGGGTCTGTTCTCAAATTCTTAGGCTACCAAGCTAAAAAGGGGCATATTCGGCTTCGATCATTCACCCATATAAAGTAGTTTCATTTACTTGTGTCTATTTCATAAAACATTTATAAATTTGCATGTATTCTCATCCCAAAATATTAGATTTTAAAAGTGGGACTATAACTCACTTTCACATATTTTTACTTCGTCGGGAAGTAATACTTGGCCACTGGTCGATTCACGAACCTATAACAAATATGTACATATATATCAAAGTGTGTTCAAAATATATTTACAACATTTTTAATACGTTTTAATGTTTTAAGTTTATTAAGTCAGTTGTCCTCGTTAGTAACCTACAACTAGTTGTCCATAGTTAGATGTATAGAAAATAAATTGATATATATTATCTTGACCCAATCCACGACCCAGTGTATACACGTCTCAGGCTAGATCATAACTCAAAGTATATATATTTTTGAAATCAACGTCAACCCTGTATAGCTAACTCCAACATTACTGCATATAGAGTGTCTATGGTTGTTTCAAATAATATATATAGATGGGTCGATATGATATGTCAAAACATTCGCATACGTGTCTATGGTATCCCAAGATTACATAATATATTAGAATACATGTATAATACAATACAAGTTAGCTAGGATATGATTTGTATAGAATTGTTACAATATTTCCCGTAGCTACAACAATAAAAAAATATCCAATCTTGTTTTACCCATAACTTCTTCGTTTTAAATCCGTTTTGAGTGAATCAAATTGCTATGGTTTCATATTAAACTCTATTTTGTGAATCTAAATAGAAAAAGTATAGGTTTATAGTCAGAAATATAAGTTACAAGTCATTTTTGTAAGAGGTAGTCATTTCAGTCGAAAGAACGATGTCTTGATGACCATTTTGAAAAACATACTTTCACTTTGAGTTTAACCATGATTTTTGGATATAGTTTCATGTTCATAAGAAAAATCATTTTCCCAGAAGAACAACTATTAAATCAAAGTTTATCATAGTTTTTAATTAACTAACCCAAAACAGCCCGCGGTGTTACTACGACGGCGTATATCCGATTTTACGGTTTTTTTTCGTGTTTTTCGGTTTTAAATCATTAAGTTAGCATATAATATAGATATATAACATGTGTTTATTTTATTTTAAAAGTCAAGTTAGAAAGATTAACTTTTGTTTGCGAACAAGTTTAGAATTAACTAAACTATGTTCTAGTGATTTCAAGTTTAAACCTTCGAATAAGGTAGTTTTATATATATGAATTGAATGATGTTATGAACATCATTACTACCTCAGGTTTTGTGGATAAACCTACTGGAAATGAAAAAAGTAGATCTAGCTTCAAAGGATCCTTGGATGGCTTGAAAGTTCTTGAAGCAAAATCATGACACAAAAACAAGTTCAAGTAAGATTTCCACTCGAAATAAGATTGTTAAAGTTATAGAAATTGAAACAAAGTTTGAATATGAGTATTAAATTATATTAGAATGATATCTTACTGTAAATAAAAAAGATTTCTTGAGGTTGGATGATCACTTTACAAGATTGGAAGTAAGCTAGCAAACTTGGAAGTATTCTTGATTTTATGAAACTAGAACTTATAGAATTTATGAAGAACACTTAGAACTTGAAGATAGAACTTAAGAGAGATCAATTAGATGAAGAAAATTGAAGAATGAAAGTGTTTGTAGGTGTTTTTGGTCGTTGGTATATGGATTAGATATAAAGGATGTGTAATTTTGTTTACATGTAAATAAGTCATGAATGATTACTAATATTTTTGTAATTTTATGAGATATTTCATGCTAATTGCTAAATGATGGTTCCCACATGTGTTAGGTAACTCACATGGGCTGCTAAGAGCTGATCATTGGAGTATATATACTAATAGTACATACATATAAAAGCTGTGTATTGTACGAGTACGAATACGGGTGCATACGAGTAGAATTGTTGATGAAACTGAACGAGGATGTAATTGTAAGCATTTTTGTTAAGTAGAAGTATTTTTAAAAGTGTCTTGAAGTCTTTCAAAAGTGTATGAATACATATTAAAACACTACATGTATATACATTTTAACTGAGTCGTTAAGTCATCGTTAGTCGTTACATGTAAGTGTTGTTTTGAAACCTTTAGGTTAACGATCTTGTTAAATGTTGTTAACCCATTGTTTATTATATCTAAAGAGATGTTAAATTATTACATTATCATGATATTATGATATATTAATATATATTAGTATGATATATATACAGGTAAATGTTGTTACAACGATAATCGTTACATATATGTCTCGTTTCGAAATCATTAAGTTAGTAGTCTTGTTTTTTTACATATGTAGTTCATTGGTAATATACTTAATGATATTTTTACTTATCATAATATCATGTTAACTATATATATATATATATATATATATATATATATATATATATCCATATATATGACATCATATAGTTTTTACAAGTTTTAACGTTCGTGAATCACCGGTCAACTTGGGTGGTCAATTGTCTATATGAAACCTATTTCAATTAATCACGTCTTAACAAGTTTGATTGCTTAACATGTTGGAAACACTAATCATATAAATATCAATTTTATTTAATATATATAAACATGGAAAAGTTCAGGTCACTACAGTACCTACCCGTTAAATAAATTTCGTCCCGAAATTTTAAACAGTTG
This sequence comes from Rutidosis leptorrhynchoides, assembly GCF_046630445.1. Taxonomy (NCBI): domain Eukaryota; kingdom Viridiplantae; phylum Streptophyta; class Magnoliopsida; order Asterales; family Asteraceae; genus Rutidosis; species Rutidosis leptorrhynchoides. Next base: position 140,674,397 of record NC_092342.1, on the reverse strand, counting down.
GAGGTGTTGACGTATCTTCTGGAAATAAGTGCGGGTATTTCTTTTTCATCTAATCTTCTCGTTCCCAGGTGAACTCGGGTCCTCTACGAGAATTCCATCGAACCTTAACAATTGGTATCTTGTTTTGCTTAAGTCTTTTAACCTCACGATCCATTATTTCGACGGGTTCTTGGATGAATTGAAGTTTTTCGTTGATTTGGATTTCGTCTAACGGAATAGTGAGATCTTCTTTAGCAAAACATTTCTTCAAATTCGAGACGTGGAAAGTGTTATGTACAGCCGCGAGTTGTTGAGGTAACTCAAGTCGGTAAGCTACTGGTCTGACACGATCAATAACCTTGAATGGTCCAATATACCTCGGATTTAATTTCCCTCGTTTACCAAATCGAACAATGCCTTTCCAAGGTGCAACTTTAAGCATGACCATTTCTCCAATTTCAAATTCTATATCTTTTCTTTTAATGTCAGCGTAGCTCTTTTGTTGACTTTGGGCGATTTTCAACCGTTGTTGAATTTGGATGATCTTCTCGGTAGTTTCTTGTATTGTCTCCGGACTCGTAATCTGTCTATCCCCCACTTCACTCCAACAAATCGGAGACCTGCACTTTCTACCATAAAGTGCTTCAAACGGCGCCATCTCAATGCTTGAACGGTAGCTGTTGTTGTAGGAAAATTCTGCTAACGGTAGATGTCGATCCCAACTATTTACGAAATCAATAACACATGCTCGTAGCATGTCTTCAAGCGTTTCTATCGTCCTTTCACTCTGCCCATCAGTTTGTGGATGATAGGCAGTACTCATGCCTAGACGAGTTTCTAATGCTTGCTGTAATGTCTGCCAGAATCTTGAAATAAATCTGCCATCCCTATCAGAGATAATAGAGATTGGTATTCCATGTCTGGAGACGACTTCCTTCAAATACAGTCGTGCTAACTTCTCCATCTTGTCATCTTCTCTTATTGGCAGGAAGTGTGCTGATTTGGTGAGACGATCAACTATTACCCAAATAGTATCAAAACCACTTGCAGTCCTTGGCAATTTAGTGATGAAATCCATGGTAATGTTTTCCCATTTCTATTCTGGGATTTCGGGTTGTTGAAGTGGACCTGATGGTTTCTGATGCTCAGCTTTGACCTTAGAACACGTCAAACATTCCCCTACGTATTTAGCAACATCGGCTTTCATACCTGGCCACCAAAAATATTTCTTAACATCCTTGTACATCTTTCCCATTCCAGGATGTATTGAGTATCTGGTTTTATGAGCTTCTCTAAGTACCATTTCTCTCATATCTCCAAATTTTGGGACCCAAATTCTTTCAGCCCTATACCGGGTTCCGTCTTCCCGAATATTAAGATGCTTCTCCGATCCTTTGGGTATTTCATCCCTTAAGTTTCCCTCTTTTAAAACTTCTTCTTGCGCCTCCTTTATTTGAGTAGTAAGGTTAGTGTGAATCATTATATTCATAGCTTTTACTCGAATAGGTTCCCTGTCCTTTCTGCTCAAAGCGTCGGCTACCACATTTGCCTTCCCCGGGTGGTAACGAATCTCAAAGTCGTAATCATTCAACAATTCAATCCATCTGCGCTGCCTCATGTTCAGTTGTTTCTGATTAAATATGTGTTGAAGACTTTTGTGGTCGGTATATATAATACTTTTGACCCCATATAAGTAGTGCCTCCAAGTCTTTAATGCAAAAACAATCGCGCCTAATTCCAAATCATGCGTCATATAATTCTGCTCGTGAATCTTCAATTGTCTAGACGCATAAGCAATTACCTTAGTTCGTTGCATTAATACACAACCGAGACCTTGCTTTGAGGCATCACAATATATCACAAAATCATCATTCCCTTCAGGTAATGACAATATAGGTGCCGTAGTTTACTTTTTCTTCAACAATTGAAACGCTTTCTCTTGTTCATCCTTCCATTCAAATTTCTTCCCTTTATGCATTAATGCAGTCAAGGGTTTTGCTATTTTGGAAAAATCTTGGATGAATCTCCTGTAATAACCAGCTAGCCCTAAAAATTGACGTATGTGTTTCGGAGTTTTCGGGGTTTCCCACTTTTCAACTGTTTCAATCTTTGCTGGATCCACCTGAATACCTTCTTTGTTCACTATATGACCGAGGAATTGAACTTCTCCCAACCAAAATGCACACTTTGAAAATTTAGCGTACAGTTTTTCTTTCCTTAACAACTCTAGCACTTTTCTCAAATGTTCTTCGTGCTTTTAGTCATTCTTTGAGTAAATAAGTATGTCATCAATGAAAACAATGACAAACTTGTCAAGGTATGGTCCACACACTCGGTTCATGAGGTCCATGAACACAGCTGGTGCGTTAGTCAACCCAAACGGCATAACCATAAACTCGTAATGACCGTAACGCGTCCTAGAAGCAGTCTTTGGAATATCGTCCTCCTTCACCCGCATTTGATGATACCCAAAATGTAAATCAATCTTCGAATAAACCGACGAGCCTTGTAGTTGATCAAATAAGTCGTCGATTCTTGGTAGTGGGTAGCGGTTCTTGATGGTAAGTTTGTTCAACTCTTGGTAGTCGATACACAACCTGAATGTACCATCTTTCTTCTTGACAAACAGAACAGGAGCTCCCCATGGTGATGTACTTGGTCGAATGAAACCACGCTCTAAAAGTTCCGGTAATTGACTTTGTAATTCTTTCATTTCACTGGGTGCGAGTCTGTATGGAGCACGAGCTATTGGTGCAGCTCCTGGTACAAGGTCTATTTGAAATTCAACAGATCGATGTGGGGGTAATCCCGGTAATTCTTTCGGAAATACATCAGGAAATTCTTTTGCGACGGGAACATCACTGATGTTCTTTTCTTCAGGTTTAACTTCCTCGATGTATGCTAGAATGACGTAACAACCTTTTCTTATTAGTTTTTGCGCCTTCAAACTACTAATAAGATTTAATTTCGCGTTGTTCTTTTCTCCGTACACCATAAAAGGTTTTCCCTTTTCACGCAAAATGCGAATCTCATTTTTGTAACAAACGACCTCTGCTCTCACCTTTTTCAACCAGTCCATGCCAATTATTACATCAAAACTCCCTAACTCGACTGGTATTAAATCAATTTTAAACGTTTCATCCCCCAGTTTAATTTCTCTATCCCGACATATATTATCTGCTGAAATTAATTTACCGTTTGATAATTCGAGTAAAAATTTACTATTCAAAGGCGTCAATGGGCAACTTAACTTAGCACAAAAATCTCTACTCATATAGCTTCTATCCGCACCCGAATCAAATAAAACATAAGCAGATTTATTATCAATAAGAAACGTACCCGTAACAAGCTCCGGGTCTTCCTACGCTTCTGCCGTATTAATATTGAAAACTCTTCCGTGGCCCTGCCCATTAGTATTCCCATGATTCGGGCAATTACTTCTAATGTGGCCCATTTTTCCACATCCATAACAAACAAAGGCGGCATTACTTGTTTTGCCACTATTTGTTCCTTTAGTTCTGTTAAACTTTGGTCCGTAGACCTCACACTTTTTCGCACCATGGCCAGTTCTTTTACACTTGGTGCAAAATGTCGTGCAGAACCCATTCTGGTGGTACTCTTCACACCTTTGGCATTTTTAGTTTTTGTTGCCGTTGTTGTTATTGAGGTTGTTGTTTAGATTGTTATTGTTGTTGGAACAGTTGTTGTAGTTGTAGTTGTTGTTGTTGGGATGTTTGTTGTAGTTATTATTAGGATTACGGTTATTGTTGAGATTGTTGTTGTGGTTGTTGGGATAGTTGTTGCGATTGTGGTTAAAATTGTTGTTGTTGTTGTTCTGGTGACTCTTGTCACCGTTTTCCTCCCACTTCCTCTTGAGTTGTTTCGTGTTGGCTTCTGATGTTATGCGAGGTGTATATAAAATAGTTTATATTTTACTAGGAAAAACTATTAAATACGATACAATTTTACACAAGATATTTATTTATTTATAGAATGGATATACTTAAACCTTGCTACAACACTTATAGGCAGTGTACCTAATCGTACAGTAGTGTAGTTTTTAGTAAGTCCGGTTCGTTCCACAGGGAAATCTTTAAACAAAGCGTAACGCTATATTAGTTTACTTTTTATAAAAATACAAATATATATATAAGTAATATTATTATTATAAAGGGGGGTTTTTACCGTTTAATGACCGGTTTGTCGATTTTAAAACTTTAATCGCAGCTAAAACCTAATGTAAAATATTAAATAAATAAAAGACTTAATTTAAAGCGTAAAGTAAATAACAATAATGAAATTGCGAATAATAAAAGTGCGATAAAATAAACTTGTGATAATTAAAAAGTACGATAATTAAAAATGCAATTAAATATAATAACAATAAAAATGCGATAATTAGAAGTGCAATTAAATATAAAATAAAGGAAATTAAATATGAAATAAAAGAATTATGCTTATTTAAACTTCCGTAATCATGATATTTGACGTGTTGATTTTAGTTTTATGCCCATGGGTTAATTGTCCTTTGTCCTGGATTATTTAATATGTCCGTCTGGTTTTTGTCCATAACAGTCCATCAGTCATAAATATAAAGTGCGAGTGTCCTCGTCAAATTATTATTATACCCGAAGTTAAATATTCCAACTAATTGGGGATTCGAATTGTAACAAGGTTTTAATACTTTGTTTAATGAATACACCAGGTTATCAACTGCGTGTAAACCAAGGTTTTACTACTTTGTTAACAATTACACCAATTACCCTTGAATGTAATTTCACCCCTGTTTTAATTATTCTAGTGGTTATTAATCCATTCCCGTGTCCGGTTAAATGAACGATTATTCGTACATATAAATACCCCGCCCATCGTGTCCGATTGAGTGTATATGGTAATTTATAGGGACGCCCAATTGTAAATCTTTATATTAACATTAACAAACTATCATTTAGTTAAACAAATATAAAGCCCATTAATAGCCCATAGTCTAATTTCCACAAGTGTCGTTCTTTTGTCCAAACCCCAATTATGGTACAAAGCCCAATTACCCAATTTTAGTAATTAGCCCAACATCATGATTACTTCGTTTTAAATAAGCATAATAATAACTTAGCTACGAGACATTAATATAAAAAGGTTGAACATAACTTACAATGATTAAAAATAGCGTAGCGTTACACGGACAGAATTTCGACTTACACTCTTACAACATTCGCTAACATACCCTTATTATTAGAATTATAATTAAAATTAAAATTAAAATATAAATTATATATATATATATATATATATATATATATATATATATATATATATATATATATATATATATATATCGTATATATGAGAGAAGAGAGAAATAGATTGTTAAAAATGATCAGAATTCGGTTTGCTTTATAGAGAATTTCGATTTTTGGGGCTCCGCGACTCGCGGCAAAATCCTCTTCAAACTCCGCGAGTCGCGGAGAATGTATTTACAGCTCACACCCTTGGAGTCTTTCTCTGCCGACGGTTTTATAATATATATATAATATATATATAATTAATATAATTAATTATATATTATATTATATTTATATACATAGTTAACTTGTAATTTTTAGTCCGTTGCGTCGAGCGTTAAGAGTTGACTCTGGTCCCGGTTCCGGATTTTTGAACGTCCTTGCGTACAATTTTATATTTAGTACTTTGCGTTTTGAATCTTGTACTCTTGTAATTTCGAGACGTTTCTTATCAATAATTGGAACCTTTTTTATTGTCTTTTGTACTTTTGAGCTTTTTGGTCGTTTGCGTCTTCAATTCGTCGAATCTGTCTTTTGTCTTCACCTTTTATTATTTAAACGAATATCACTTGTAAATAGAACAATTGCAACTAAAAGCTTGTCTTTCTTGAGGAATAATGCTATGAAATATATGTTCATTTTTAGCATTATCAAATATTCCCACACTTGAGCGTTGCTTGTCCTCAAGCAATATCGTCTTGAAATACTAGAATCACTTCTTTATTCTTCACACTTTGTACATCAGTGATTTCTATACGGCGGTATAAATAATGGTAGTAACGATATGGTTTACAGTCCCACATGACTATAAAAATTTAGATCCATTAAGGAAATTGGATCTTTATGAAAACATTTGATCTTTTGAAAATTAAATCTAGTTTTTACCCTAGATAAGTTTTCCGGAATAACCCTTTACCGGTGTTTGCAAAATATTTTTGTGGGTTTGGTGGGTTTTAGATTTGAAAATTTTAGCTCAAAACTTGCTGTTTTGTGTCACCCACTTGCTAACCTTGTATTTGGAAAGCAACACGTCCAGTTTACTTGTTCCGTATATTACCTTTCGGCAAACTACCGTCCGGTTGTAAAGGAAAGCGTTGAACAAGCAACTATTAAGGCAATGTCCCGTGACATGCTTTTGATTATGGTCTATAACGTGTCGGACGCAATTACTATCCTTGGTAGGAGCAATAGTAAAGCTCACCCTTATAATTTTTCGGTCTGGCACAAGGTCCTGTCTTTGACCACTATGCAACCACCGTTCTTACGGTTGACACCCGATTTAGTTCAGGTGACCTAATGAATTCCAGGTGAATTCCTAGAATTTTACGTTCAATGGTAATGAACGCATTGAAAATAGGGTTTTCAGAAAACAAATTGGTTTATAATTTTGATCAAAATATTTTCTCGTTCAAGCTCGAGTTTAGATATCATTGAATTCCATGAGTTTGTAATTCTCAATCTTTAAGGTCAATCTCTAGGATTGAGTAATATCAGTCTTAAAAGCTGATTTTTAATCTTTAAGGAGATTATCCTTTCTGGGGATCTGATTCATTAGTCTTATCCAGCTAATTTGCATGGTGCCCCCCCATTGTACGAGATAAATCCTTCTCATGGTTAGGATAAATCTGACCACATGGCGACCCTGTTTAATGCTGAGGTCCGTGGATTTCCTGCTGATTTTAGTGATGACTTTTCTAGATTTTTCGTCAACCTACAGCTGGTCTGGACGACAACTTTATGACCTAAATCAAGAAGCGCGTTTCTTTTTCGGAAGACTTTACTTCCTTTTAATGATGGAATTGATTCATCGTGTAGATCCATCTCTTTTTTTCTTTCATCGGGTAAAAACAGTTTAGTTTAGTCCAAAGCAAAAGTATTTTCAGTTATTTGTTACAGATATATGTGACATATGTTTAAGATAACTTGGTAAATTTTCCCACACTTGGCTTTTATTTTCCTTTTTATCGTCCTCTATTCCATTTTAAATGAATTTTAACATTTTGGTTTGTTTCTCAATTTATGTCCTTTTTGAGGTAACAATAATTTCGGTGTTAAAACCTAGTTTTATCGTTCATAAATATGTATAAACATGATTTTTAGTTCATTTAATTGAAAATTTTGAAAAATTTTACTAGAATTGGGTAGTCAGTATATAAGACCAGGGCTGTTCTTTATTATCAGAGAGCACTAGATTCTAATACAACTACTGCTTTACTAGTATTTTTAATGGTAACCAAGTGTATAAAGTAAAAATTTTTAAAATCCGAAAGAATTTAACCCCTTCCCACACTTAAGATCTTGCAATGCCCTCATTTGCAAGAAATCAGTAACAATTTAAATTATTGAGGGTGATTAGTGTGAAAATGATTAAATTTTTACCAAAGTTTCCAATTATATTGGCGTTTGTTTGCTGAATGATAAATGGTGCACATCATTTGTTCATTCCGTCTTGTTGTTATTTCACATATATTTTGCATCTTGTCGTCAAAATTAGTTGCTTTTGCTGAACTTAATGCCAGTTTTTGAAAATGCGTTGTTTTACCCTGTTGTGTACATAAGATAAACTGCAAACATATATACATATTTTTGAAGTTTGGTATATTACCCCACATTCAAAAATTATTAAAATCTAAGAATAAAAGTTAGATAATTATAAAAATGATTACAATATTAACAAAAGTATTAAACGTATCAATAATTACAAATTACAAAATAAAAAATAAAAATAATAAGTAAACTAAGGATGATATTGGTACCAATAGGGGTTCCAGGCATAACCATAGGTGCTATAGAATGCTTCGGCAGGGTCATACGTAGGATATGGTGGCTGCATCTCTATAGACCAAGGAGGGAAGATGGGTTTCGGTGTAGGAATATAGTTTCTACCTATATGTTGGCAATGAGCTATGATTTGGTTCTGATGAACTTGCCAATCTTCAAATGCTCTCTGTCTAGCATTTTCGTATTCCTGAGAAGCTATAAACCTATGCATTTCTTGCATCTCATTCCCCCCTCCTACATTACCTTGCTGCTGGTTTCTCTCCACCTGTGGATGTCTACCATGGTATCGTACTGCGGCGTTATTTCGCCTTTTCAAAACTTTCGCACCATGGTATACATTTAAACCTATAGTATCGCGGGGTTCTGGCTCTTCTAGTAATAATCCCCCCCGACTTATATCCACACCGAGATATTCACCAATCAAAGTAATAAAAATACCACCTCCTATTATGCTATGTGGTCGCATCCCCCGAACCATAGCTGATAAATAATAACCCACACAATATGGTATACTTACAGCGCTTTGTGGGTCTCGAATACACATATGGTAAAACAAATCCTGTTCATTTACTTTTTCTTTGTTCTTACCCCTTTGTGTAATCGAATTAGCTAAAAACCTATGTATCACTCTTAATTCGGCTCTATCTATATCCAAATAAGAGTAATTTCCCCCTTTGAAACGGTGATGGCTTGTCATTTGACTCCACACACCGTGTGTATCAAAATTTTCATCTATCTTTCTACCGTTTAGTATCAATCCTCTACAATCGGCAGATGCTAACTCCTCAGGCGTATATATACGTAAAGCCTGAGCCATGTCCAGTAAAGACATGTGGCGCATCGAACCGCCTAACAAAAATCTAATAAAAGAACGATCGGTTAAACTAGCTACCCGATCATTCAACTCTATACTACATAACAATTCTTCACACCATACTTTATATACAGGTCTACGTATGGTGAATAAACATACCCAGTCATTAAAAGAAGAATTACCATACCTCTGTACAAGTAATTCCCTAATTGGCCCGGCCAATTCTACAGCTTCTAAGGATCCCCATTCTATGACCCTTGGTACCTCAACAACCTTGGAATGAAGAGTATGCAAACCCCGTTGATATTTTGGATAATCTATCCAAAGTCTGTCAAATCTCAGGTTCGGGTGCAACTCTTCCAAGTGCATATCAGAAAAGGTCATGACTGGATGAGGTATATCCTGCTTGTAGTAGTTATCCACCTCCTGTTGTTCCAAATTCTCAGCAGGAGCATTGCGGGCTTGGGATGAAGATTCACCCCTTTCATTCTGCAAAACACATCAAACACAATTTTTGTGCATCCAAATATGCATTAGTGTCAGCAAAATCATCAATCAAAATAATTACAATGACATTATCAATTTATATCAAACTTAAGCTCATTTTCACATTTTTATCAAATCTACACTTTTTCAAATAAGCATATACGAAAATGTTCGCCAAGTTCATAAACATTCAACTCAAATAACATGTCAAAATAATCATTACTAGCAATTAAACAAGTCTCAAATGGCATTATCTTTCAAAAATCAAGTTCATGAATTTTAGACTTGAAAAAGTCCACTTTAATTCTCAAAATCATGTTTAGGCTCAAAGTTTGGATCATTTAACTACCTAGACATGTTACACTACTCAATTTAGCAACAATTCATGACAAAAATCGGCCATAACCTGTTTATATCAAAAAGCCCCAAATTTGCTCAAGAACACAAACCCTAGATTATTCAAAATTTGAAGTTTAAGGCTTCTAATCATGTTAAACAACATCAATCTAGGTTATACCAGCATAATACATAAACAATTTAAGTCTAATTACACTAAAAAGCATCAAAATCAATTTGGGGACAAAATTGCTCAAGAACATCAAATTTCGAATTAAATGGTGTTTAGGTGTAGAAATTTACCGTTTTTCTTGAGTAATTCTTAGATAGCATCCTTCTCAACATGATTTTAGCAAAAAATTTGGTAATTAACGGTTAAAAATTGGGATTTTTGGGGGTGGTTTTCGGGTTTTTTCGCAGCTATTTTCGCAGTATGTTTTTGTTTTGGGTTGGGGACTGATCTGTTCTGCGGGTATATTTTTTTCCTGTAAATTGTTTTTTTTTTTTTTTTTTTAAGCATTAACTTTTGAAAACAATTAAGAAATTAATTTTAAAATTTTGTTTCCCTTGTTATTTAGGACGAGGTCGTTTCGGATCGATGTCCTAGTCCGTCCTTCGACAAAATTTTAAAATTTGTCTTTTTGTAGCGATTGTTTTAAAAGCTAAGATTTTTGGGTTTTTTAATGTTTTTGGCATACTTTAATTCAATAAGATTAAAAATAATGATAATAAAAGTTCTCGTCCCTCCCTCGGGTAAAGCAATTTCGGTTCAAAGACCTAGTCTTCAACTTACCACAAATTTTAAAAATCATATTCTTAACTTAATGAGATAAAGTAAATTTTTGTTTTTAAATTCACACAACTTAAATATAAAATTCAAAATTAATATTAAAAATTCACACCAAACTTAAAATTTGAAATGCATAAAATTAAAAATTTATATTTTAAAAATTAAAAATTCACACCAACTTTAATTTAAAAATTCAAAAATTCATATTAAACTTATATTAATTTTTCAAATATTTATAATTTTAAATATATTGTTTTTACAAAGTTTACAATATTAATTTAAGATTTAAATATTAATTTTAAAAACATGGTAAAAATAAAATTAAAAATATTTTTGTCTTTTTATCCCACTTTAATCAATCAAATATTATCAAAAATATGCGCCCCTCTTTTCGGTAAAGTAATTTCGGTTCCAAGACCTAATTTAACTCATGACGAATTTTTGAAATATTTTGGGTTGATTGATTAAAGATATTTATACCTTAAGAATAAACGTTAAATTTCGCAGTGATGTAATAAATTTTTGAATGATATCAATAATTTCGGTCGCCAAACCTAATTTTATTCAATACCAATTTAATACTTTTTAGCGAACAAATTAGCGTTTATTATCAAAAGGTTAAAAATAAAAAAAATAAAAATAAAAACTGTACAGACATACCTGTGGAATAGATTTCTTAGTTATATGATCTATCCCATTCATAAGATAGTCGGTTTAATTGATTTTCCATGGCTACATAGGCGTAACCTCGAGCATTCAGTGTCTTTTCTTCTAAACATATGAACGGTCCGTCTCTGCATAAAGTAACAAATTCGGTATTTGAATAGGTTTGATTATTTGAACATTTACCTCCATGTGACCATTTTCCGCATTTGTGACATCTTTCTAGGTGTCGTGCTCTTCTTTTCGCTGCGGATTTTGATTTTGCTTTACCAAATTGTAACTTATTATCTTCGCATCTGGATTCTTTTCTAACTCCGTCCATTCTTTCTCTGATTACTGATACTAATTCGCTCGGTAGTATGTCATTATTACGTTTAGTGATCAAAGCGTGTAGCATTAGACCATGGTTTAGTTCACAGGCAGTCTTCATTTCGTAAAAACCTAAAAAAAATAAAAATTCAGAATGGGGGGGAGAAGACTAGTTCTTTAGGGTCTGCTAGGGAAAGACCATTCGGGTTCCATTTTCGAGAACTACACGAAAACAGACAATCTAACTCTAACAGAAATACATATTATCCTTTAAAGACTTGATTCTCCCCACACTTAATTAGCTGTGGTGTCGAAATTGTGATTAACTTCGTTGTCGACTTCCATCAGACCATGTATGTAATGTTTAACTCTGTGACCATTAACTTTAAATTCAATCCCATTTGAATTTATCAATTCTATCGTTCCGTATGGGAAAACTCTTTTGACTATGAATGGTCCAGACCATCTTGATTTCAATTTTCCAGGAAATAGCTTGAATCGTGAATTGAAAAGAAGAACTCTGTCTCCTTCTTTAAATTCTTTTGAACTTCTGATTCTTTTATCATGCCATTTCTTCGTTCTTTCTTTATAGATTAACGAATTTTCGTATGCTTCATGTCTTAATTCTTCTAATTCATTTAGTTGACTTAATTGTAGACGTCCGGCTTCATGTAAATCAAGATTACATGTCTTCAAAGCCCAAAATGCTTTGTGTTCAATTTCTACTGGAAGATGACATGTTTTTCCATAAACAAGTCTAAAAGGTGTGGTTCCAATTGGAGTTTTGTAGGCTGTTCTAAAAGCCCAGAGTGCATCCTCCAATTTAATGGACCATTCCTTCGGATTTGATCCTACGGTTTTCTCTAGAATACGTTTTAAAGCTCGGTTTGTATTTTCAACTTGTCCACTTGTTTGTGGATGATATGCGGTGGAGATTTTATGAGTTACTCCATATCTTTTAAGAACTTTCTCAAGTTGATTATTACAGAAATGAGTACCCCGATCACTTATTAAAGCTTTCGGTGTTCCAAACCTTGCAAAAAGACGTTTTAAAAAGTTGACTACAACTCGTGCATCGTTAGTTGGGAGAGATTGTGCTTCCGCCCATTTAGAGACATAATCAATGGCTACGAGTATATATATATTATTATGAGATTTTGGAAATGGACCCATAAAGTCAATACCCCAAATGTCAAATACTTCACATACTTGGATGACATTTTGTGGCATTTCATCACGTTGACTTATTTTTCCGGCCCTTTGACATGCATCACAGGATTTGCAAAGAAGGTGTGCGTCTTTGTAAATTGTAGGCCAATAGAATCCAGCTTCATAAACTTTTCTTGCTGTTAGTTGAGGCCCATAATGCCCTCCTGTTGGTCCTGTGTGATAATGGTTTAAAATTTTACTAGCTTCATCTCCAAATACACATCGGCGTATTATTCCATCGGGACAACTTTTAAACAGATGTGGATCTTCCCAGAAATAGTGTTTTATATCACTGAAGAATTTCTTTCGTCTTTGGTACGATAATCCTTTTTCAAGGAATCCACAAACTAAGTAGTTTGCATAGTCTGCAAACCATGGGATTTCTTTATAATCTATCTTCAATAGATATTCATCAGGAAAGTTGTCTTGTATGGCCGATTCATTTAGAACTTCTAATTCGGGATTTTCAAGACGAGAAAGATGATCAGCGGCGAGATTTTCTGCTCCTTTTTTATCTCGGATTTCAATATCAAACTCTTGTAAGAGTAAGATCCAACGGATTAATCTTGGTTTAGCATCTTGTTTTGAAAATAGGTATCTAAGAGCAGAATGGTCGGTATAGACCACCGTTTTTGCTAGAACGAGATATGATCGAAATTTGTCAAAAGCAAAGACAATAGCAAGGAGTTCTTTTTCAGTAGTTGTATAGTTTGTTTGTGCTCCTTGTAACGTCTTACTAGCATAATATATAGGTTGAAATCGTTTTTCAATCCTTTGTCCTAAAACGGCTCCCATTGCAAAATCACTTGCATCGCACATTAGTTCAAATGGTAGATTCCAATTTGGTGTTATCATGATCGGCGCATTAGTGAGTTTCTCTTTAAGAATATTAAAAGATTTGATACACTCATCTGAAAAGATGAATGGCGCATCCTTTTCTAGGAGTTTATTCATAGGAGTGGCAATTTTAGAAAAATCTTTTATGAAACGTCGGTAAAAACCGGCATGCCCTAGAAAACTCCTAACTCCTCTAACATTGGTGGGATGTGGAAGTTTAGCAATTACATCTACTTTAGCTCTATCCACTTCAATTCCTTCTTTTGAAATTTTATGTCCAAGAACGATGCCTTCTTTAACCATGAAATGGCATTTCTCCCAATTAAGTACTAGATTTGATTTTTCGCATCTAATTAACATTCATTCCAGATTAACTAGACATGATTTAAATGTATCACCGAAGACTGAAAAGTCATCCATGAATACTTCCATGCATTCTTCTATCATGTCATGAAAAATCGCCATCATGCATCTTTGAAAGGTTGCAGGGGCGTTACAAAGTCCAAATGGCATGCGTTTGTAAGCAAAAGTACCATAAGGGCACGTGAATGTGGTTTTCTCTTGGTCCTCGGGTGCTATTGGAATTTGAAAATATCCGGAAAATCCATCTAGAAAACAATAGTAACTATTTCCGGCTAATCTTTCCAACATTTGATCTATGAAAGGTAAGGGAAAGTGATCTTTTCTGGTGGCGTCATTTAATTTTCTATAATCAATACATACACGCCATCCTGTTACAGTCCTAGTAGGAATAAGCTCATTTTTTTCATTTGTGATGACAGTCATGCCACCCTTCTTTGGCACGCATTGAACTGGGCTTACCCATGGACTATCAGAAATTGGATATATCAAACCTGCATCTAGCAGTTTAATAATCTCTTTCTTAACTACATCTTGCATATTAAGATTTAGTCTTCGTTGGCGTTGCACATACGTTTTATGACCTTCTTCCATAAGGATTTTATGTGTGCAATACGAAGGACTTATTCCTTTAATATCATGAATCTTCCATGCAATGGCTGGTTTATGAGCTTTCAACACAGAAATGAGTTGTGATTTCTCATTTTCAGTAAGAGAAGACGATATTATTACAGGTAATTCAGATTCACCATGTAAATAAGCGTATTCCAAATGGTTTGGAAGTGGTTTTAACTCTAATTTCGGAGGTTCTTCTATCGATGATTTATATCGATATCTGTCTTCTTCTTTTAGCATTTGAATTTCTTCTGTTGTTGGTTCATATCCATTAGCTATAAGTGTAGCTAACATTTCAGCTTCATCAATTGGTTCATTACCTTCTCCTAAAAAACATTCTCCTGTTCCTTGCAATTCTGGAAATTCTTCTAATAATTCTGCATGTGCATCTATAGTTTGAATATAATAACATGTATCATCTGCAGATTGTGGTTGTTGCATTGCTCTATCAACTGAAAAGGTAACACTCTCATCCTCTATACTTAGGGTCAGTTTCTTACCGAACACGTCTATCATTGCTTTAGCCGTGTTTAAGAATGGTCTTCCTAATATGAGAGGAACTTAAGAATCTTCTTCCATGTCCAAAACAACAAAATCTACTGGAAATACTAAAGTACCAACTTTAACTAGCATGTTCTCCATTATCCCTCTAGGATATTTTATTGATCTATCGGCTAGTTGTATGCTTATTCAGGTTGGTTTTAATTCTCCAAGGTCTAGTTTAGTGTATAGTGAATACGGCATTAGATTTATACTAGCACCTAAGTCTGCCAATGCTTCTATTGAACTAAGACTACCCAGAAAACATGGAATTGTGAAACTTCCTGGATCAGATAGTTTTTCTGGTATCTTATTCAACAGCACTGCTGAACAATTAGCATTCATAGTAACAGCCGAGAGTTCTTCCATTTTCTTTCTATTTGAGATTAGATCTTTCAAGAATTTAGCATATCTTGGCATTCCTGAAATCACATCAATGAAAGGAAGATTTACATTTATCTGTTTAAACATATCCAAGAATTTGGATTGCTCGGCTTTAAGTTTCTCTTTCTTCATTTTACTCGGGTAAGGAAGTGGTGGTTGGTATGGTTTAACATAAGGTTTATCCTTAACTGTGTTATTTTCATTAACCTTTTCAACTACCGGTTCTTTTTCCTTATCTTGATCAGGTTGTGGTTCTTGTGGAGTAGGAATAGTTTCATCAGAAGTTACAGGTATTTCAGGTGGTTTAAGTGTTGTACCACTTCTTGTGGTAATAGCTTTAGCTGTTTCATTCCGGGGGTTAGCATTTGTATCGCTTGGTAGACTTCCTGGTTTTCTTTCACCTATTAACCTTGCTAGGTTACTTACTTCTTGTTCCAGATTTTGAATAGAAGCTTGTTGATTTCTAAATGCTTGAGCATTTTGTTCATTTGTTTGTTTCTGAGATGTGAAAAACTGTGTTTGAGTTTCAACTAGCTTCGTCATCATATCTTCTAAATTTGGTTTTTTATCATCGGTTTGTTGTGGTGGTTTGTTTTGAAAATTCGGTCTTTGCTGGTTATAAGTATTATTGGATACTTGTTGATTGCTAGGACCTTGTTGGTTGTTGTATGGAATATTTCGGTTATAATTCTGGTTTTGATTGTAAATCGGTCTTGGCGGTTGATAATTATTCTGATAATTATTTCCAGGCCTTTGGTTTATGTATGAAATATTCTCTCTTTGTTCCATTGTTAATTCAATACTGAGACAATCTTTTGTCAAATGTGGTCCTCCACACTGCTCACAACTAATTCGTATTGAGTGAATATCTTTAGTCATCTTTTCCATTCGTCTCTCCACAGCATCTATCTTTGCGGAAATGGAATCTAAGTCATGGCTAGAATCGGCTCTAGCTGCTTTAGATGATCTAACGATATCTTTTTCTTGGTGCCACTCATGTGAGTGGGAAGCAGTGTTATCAATAATTTTGTAAGCATCAGTTTCGGTTTTCTTCATAATAGAACCACCAGCTGCTATATCTATGTCTTTTCTTGTAGTGATGTCGCATCCTTGGTAGAATATTTGTACTATTTGACAGGTGTCTAAACCATGTTGCGGACATCCTCTTAATAACTTTCCATATCTTGTCCACGCCTCATATAGAGTTTCATTTGGTTTCTGTGTGAACGTAACAATTTCTGCTTGAAGTCTTACGGCTTTAGATGCAGGATAGAATTGTTTAAGAAATTTGTCAACTAAAACGTCCCATGTATCGATCGCCCCTTCAGGTAACGATTCCAACCAATCTTTGGCTTCTCCC
This sequence comes from Rutidosis leptorrhynchoides, assembly GCF_046630445.1. Taxonomy (NCBI): domain Eukaryota; kingdom Viridiplantae; phylum Streptophyta; class Magnoliopsida; order Asterales; family Asteraceae; genus Rutidosis; species Rutidosis leptorrhynchoides. The sequence goes on along the minus strand of NC_092342.1, from coordinate 140,657,652 downwards.
TTTAAAGTCCAGGGAAATAACATGAGATATATCTGTTCATCCTCCACTTCTCGGATTTTAAATAGTGTGCAGATCCTATTAAAGGTACGTAGATGTTCATTTGGATCTTCCTTCGGCGCACCACTAAATTGGCATTGATTAGTCACCATGTGTAGAATTTGTCCTTTGATTTCATAATCTGGCGCGTTAATGTCTGGATGAGTAATTGCGTGACCTTGGCCAGTGCGTTTAGCTCTCATTCGGTCTTCCATACTTAAAGGTTCCAGATTCTTCATAATTGAATTTGTTGAATCGGTATCACTAGATGATTCTGATTTAATGGTTCGTTCCTCAACAATCTCTGTTTGAATGATTGGTGGCTCCGGAGGAAAGTTTAATGGTTCAGGATCTATGAACCGTTCCTGAATATTCTCCGGATTCTCAATTGTGATGTCGGGTTCAAAAAATGGATTATCGGAAATTTGAACTGAAGTACTTGGTTGACTGGATGACGATTCTAAAGAAAAATCAACGGCGGTTATATTTGCTAAATGTCTTGATCTAGTTACAGGTGGTGAACGTACAAAAGGTGGTGAACGTTTTGCTCGGTGCATTCACTGAATATCCTATTAGTTTTAAAAACGAAAGAAAAATTATAATAAGTTATCCAATTAATAGACTTTTCTGATTTTGCCCACGTTTCGAATAGCCAAAAGATGCAGCAGAGGGGCAGGATTCGTTTGGTCTCAATATAATTGAGGACTGTTTGGCTCCAATAACCCGGTCCACGTACAAATCCAACTATTACTACGAACCAGAAAATTTTGATGTCTATTAATTTAACCACTTAAAATAAATTTTCGTAATTTTAAGAAATTTAGATAAGAAGTAGAATAAAAATCTATGTCCTAAAAACTAGAATGGCGAGAAATAAGAGAAAAAGAGTTCGTCGCAAAAGGTAGAAAAAGAAAAAATGGTTGGAAGAAAAATGACGAAAAAAAAAAATAAAAGAAACTTATCAAAACTTAAAAATACTTAACTAACCTAACCTTATTACTACAACTAACTTAAAATTATAATCGCAAATTGAAATTACTAATTGGAATGATAATTGATACATAGTAAAAGGTGTCTAAAAATATTAAACCTTACAGGAAAAACTAAATCCCAAATGGAAATAACTTAAAAAGAAACTAAAACTTAAAAAGGCGTCGCAAAATTCTAAAGCACCTAAATCTTAGTCTAAAGAAAAAGCACTTAAGGAATTCTACGGTAAAGCCTAAAAATCTAGGAGTAAAAATGACTATAGCAAAAACTAAGTTTAAAATTAAATATGAGCTAAAAATACAAATATTACGCTAAAACGATTAAAAAGGAACAAAATATAAAAATATACAAAAAGTTGTAAAAAGTACAATTTTTATAAAAATATTATTTTTATATTATTTATTTAATAAAACTACTAATTTTACAATTTAATAAAACTAATTAATACTAAATACATAAATTAAATAAAAAGTAAAAGTTAAAATAAAATTAATTATAATAATAATACATAATTAGGGTTTATATTAATAATAATTAATAAATACTCCGTAATTAATACAGATTTAGGGTTCTGTCGGTGGTGTCAGAGTCACTCCGCGACTTGCGGTAATTAAAACTTCAAACCCCGCGACTCGCAGGGTTCCAAAATTCAGATGACAGCTTATTTCTTCAACGAGTTTTTCTTTATTTATTTATTTATTTTATTTTTTGTTTTTAATTTTTTTTTATTCTATAAATAAAAGGTAGTTAATAAAACTTATATTTTTATAAACTAAAATAAAAATAAAGAAACTTATAAAACTTAAATATTTAACAAAATCTTAAAAATACTTATATTTTTGTTTTTCTTTTTATATTTTCGAATATTTAAAACGTATTTTTACAAAAGCGAATTTTAATAAAAGTAAACAAAAAAAATCCTTTTTTTTTTATATTAGCGTTGCGCTTCCGGCTTTTAAGATAGTCCCCGGCAGCGGCGCCAAAAATACTTGATGTTATGCGAGGTGTATATAAAATAGTTTATATTTTACTAGGAAAAAATATTAAATACGATACAATTTTACACAAGATATTTATTTATTTATAGAATTGATATACTTAAACCTTGCTACAACACTTATAGGCAGTGTACCTAATCGTACAGTAGTGTAGTTTTTAGTAAGTCCGGTTCGTTCCACAGGGAAATCTTTAAACAAAGCGTAACGTTATATTAGTTTACTTTTTATAAAAATACAAATATATATATAAGTAATATTATTATTATAAAGGGGGTTTTTACCGTTTAATGACCGGTTTGTCGATTTTAAAACTTTAATCGCAGTTAAAACCTAATGTAAAATATTAAATAAATAAAAGACTTAATTTAAAGCGTAAAGTAAATAACAATAATGAAATTGCGAATAATAAAAGTGCGATAAAATAAACTTGCGATAATTAAAAAGTACGATAATTAAAAATGCAATTAAATATAATAACAATAAAAATGCGATAATTAGAAGTGCAATTAAATATAAAATAAAGGAAATTAAATATGAAATAAAAGAATTATGCTTATTTAAACTTCCGTAATCATGATGTTTGACGTGTTGATTTTAGTTTTATACCCATGGGTTAATTGTCCTTTGTCCTGGATTATTTAATATGTCCGTCTGGTTTTTGTCCATAACAGTCCATCAGTCATAAATATAAAGTGCGAGTGTCCTCGTCAAATTATTATTATACCCGAAGTTAAATATTCCAACTAATTGGGGATTCGAATTGTAACAAGGTTTTAATACTTTGTTTAATGAATACACCAGGTTATCAACTGCGTGTAAACCAAGGTTTTACTACTTTGTTAACAATTACACCAATTACCCTTGAATGTAATTTCACCCCTGTTTTAATTATTCTAGTGGTTATTAATCCATTCCCGTGTCCGGTTAAATGAACGATTATTCGTACATATAAATACCCCGCCCATCGTGTCCGATCGAGTGTATATGGTAATTTATAGGGACGCCCAATTGTAAATCTTTATATTAACATTAACAAACTATCATTTAGTTAAACAAATATAAAGCCCATTAATAGCCCATAGTCTAATTTCCACAAGTGTCGTTCTTTTGTCCAAACCCCAATTATGGTACAAAGCCCAATTACCCAATTTTAGTAATTAGCCCAACATCATGATTACTTCGTTTTAAATAAGTATAATAATAACTTAGCTACGAGACATTAATATAAAAAGGTTGAACATAACTTACAATGATTAAAAATAGCGTAGCGTTACACGGACAGAATTTCGACTTACACTCTTACAACATTCGCTAACATACCCTTATTATTAGAATTATAATTAAAATTAAAATTAAAATATAAATTATATATATATATATATCGTATATATGAGAGAAGAGAGAAATAGATTGTTAAAAATGATCAGAATTCGGTTTGCTTTATAGGGAATTTCGATTTTTGGGGCTCCGCGACTCGCGGCAAAATCCTCTTCAAACTCCGCGAGTCGCGGAGAATGTATTTACAGCTCACACCCTTGGAGTCTTTCTCTGCCGACGGTTTTATAATATATATATAATATATATATAATTAATATAATTAATTATATATTATATTATATTTATATACATAGTTAACTTGTAATTTTTAGTCCGTTGCGTCGAGCGTTAAGAGTTGACTCTGGTCCCGGTTCCGGATTTTCGAACGTCCTTGCGTACAATTTTATATTTAGTACTTTGCGTTTTGAATCTTGTACTCTTGTAATTTCGAGACGTTTCTTATCAATAATTGGAACCTTTTTGATTGTCTTTTGTACTTTTGAGCTTTTTGGTCGTTTGCGTCTTCAATTCGTCGAATCTGTCTTTTGTCTTCACCTTTTATTATTTAAACGAATATCACTTGTAAATAGAACAATTGCAACTAAAAGCTTGTCTTTCTTGAGGAATAATGCTATGAAATATATGTTCGTTTTTAGCATTATCAGCTTCTTCGGCCGCCTACTCTTTAATTCTTCTCTCAATCTGATTTATGAGTTTATGAGCCATTCGACTTGCCTTCTGTATAGAAGCGGGCTCGTGTGAACTCACATCTTCTTGAATCCTTACTGGTAACCCTTTTACAAACGTGTCGATCTTCTCTTCTTCATCTTCGAACGCTCCCGGACACAATAGGCACAACTCTGTGAATCGTCGTTCATATGTGGTAATGTCGAACCCTTGTGTTCGTAACTCTATAAGTTCTACCTTGAGCTTATTGACTTCGTTTCTAGGACGGTATTGCTCGTTCATCAATTGCTTGAATGCCGACCACGGTAGTGCGTAAGCAGCATTTTGTCCTACCTGTTCAAGATAGGTGTTCCACCACGTTAACGCAGTACCTGTGAAGGTATGCGTAGCGTACTTAACTTTATCCTCTTCAGTACACTTACTTATGGCAAACACCGATTCGACTTTCTCGGTCCACCGTTTCAATCCAATTGGTCCTTCAGTTCCATCAAATTCCAAAGGTTTGCAGGTAGTGAATTCTTTGTAGGAGCATCCGACATGATTTCTTGTGGAATTAGTTCCACTGCTAGATCCAGAGTTATTGTTATTTTGCATCGCAGCCTGTACTGCGGCTATGTTTGCTGCAAGGAAAACACGGAAGTCTTTCTCGCTCATGTTCAAATTCTGACGAGTCGCCGGTGCCATTTCCTTCAAAACAGCCAACTGAATCAAGTTAATCATACAGAATATTAAGAGTAGTCAATAGTATTTCGTAGCATAATATGAACTCATTTATAAAAGCTTTTTCTTCATATTAGTGTTTTATAAGTTTAAATTCGAGTACTACCTACCCGTTAAGTTCATACTTAGTAGCTAATATACAATTCAACTACTACAATTCCATATGAAAAATTGATTATAATAATATATCACATACAAATATTCTTCAAACTTACAACTTCGCTATACTACATATAACATGAAATATAGTACACTTTGATACAGGACAGTTTTGAAGAAAAATCTAGTTAATACGCAAGCTGTTCAGCAAAGGAAATAAAGACACGTAATTCATAAGTCCAGAAACAAGTCATGCATTCTGGTTTTACTAAGACGACTTCCCATCCTTGGTCTTGTGGAAAATAACCGTTATGACCATTGGCTAGGCAGCATGTTGTAATGTCGTCAAAAGGACGAGGGTTTCGTAATGTCCAACAGCCCCGTAATAATCTAAAAACCTTGTTTCTCACCCCAACTACTGAATCCGTCACTTGTGGGAAGGTATTATTTAAAAGATGCAATCCGATGTTCTTTTTCTCACTTTGGTAAGAAGCGAACATCACTAACCCGTAAGCATAACAAGCTTCTTTATGTTGCATGTTAGAAGCTCTTTCTAATTCACAAAATCCTATGTTGGGATATGTTGAGTCAAAATAGGTTCGTAACCCGTAGCATAAAATTGCATCTGGGTTTCCCGCACTAAATACCTTAAAGAAAACTTAGCGTAACTTAAAGTCTCCCCAATGTGATATACCACATCTTTCAAAGGAAATCCTTTTATATACTAAGGTATGCCTGGAATTTCTTTCAAACGTTTTACAAACTAATTTTGTCGTAACTAATTGTGCTGATGAATTATTCCCGACTCTAGACAAGATTTCATCAGTCATATCTCCTGGTAGGTCTTCTAAAATTTCTAGTTGTCTATCCTTAACGTCCATTTTGTGTTTTTATACTGTAAAATATACAAGGATTAGATTCGTAAAAGATAATTAACAAATAATACAAGCAATTTTACATAGAACATAAAAGTACAAGCACACTACAATACATATAATACACAACATGATTACAACCCTATAATCCGAATCACTGGTTTCTTCTTCTTCGGACTTGGTTCATTTTCCTAATTTTCTAGGGATATATGATGTTCCTCTAATACGAGCCGTCATTTTCCACAATGGTTTAGAAAAACCTGGTGGTTTAGAGGTTCCCGGGTTATTGTTACAATTTAGGAAATACGGATGTTGCCGATACATATAAAGTTCATCGGGGTTGGAATCAGGTTTCTCTATTTTTATAACTTTTCCCTTATTATTTTCTTTTGCCATATTAAACTGGGTCGAGGTAATTTCTATAACATCATCGGAATCCTCATCGGGATCCGATTCATCAAAAAATTGGTAATCTTCCCAATATTTTGCTTCCTCGGCGGAAACACCATTGACCATTTTTAACTTTGGTCCGTTGGTTGATGATTTTCTTTTATTTAATCGATTTGCTGTAGGTATCAAAATTTCATCCTCCGGAACCTCTTCTTCTTCCGGTTCCTCCTCTTCCGGTTCCTCCTCTTCTGATTCCTCTTCTTCCGATTCCTCTTCTTCCGGTTCCTCTTCGGGAATTTGTGAATCTTCCCAAATTATATTCGACTCTTCATTATTATTAGGTGAGTCGATGGGATTTTCAATAGTGGTAGACATCTATCACACAATATCAAACACATTAAGAAGTTAATATATCACATAATATTTACATGTTAATAATATATAGTTTCCAACAAAAGTGTTAATCAATCATTTTTAAAGAAAACACGGTCGAAGTCCAGACTCACTAATGTATCCTAACAAACTCGATAAGACACACTAATGCAAATTTCTGGTTCTCTAAGACCAACGCTATGATACCAACTGAAATTTCCCGTTCATATTGATTATAAACGTTCCATATTAATTGATTTCGTTGCGAGGTTTTGACCTCTATATGAGACGTTTTTCAAAGACTGCATTCATTTTTAAAACAACCATAACCTTTATTTTATCTATAAAGGTTTAAAAAGCATTATGTAGATTATCAAATAATGATAATCTAAAATATACCGTTTACACACGACCATTACATAATGGTTTACAATAAGAATATATTACATCAAAAATAAGTTTCTTGAATGCAGTTTTTACATAATATCATACAAGCATGAACTCCAAATCTTGTCCTTATTTTAGTATGCAACAGCGAAAGCTCTTAATAATCACCTGAGAATAAACATGCTGTAAACGTCAACAAAAATGTTGGTGAGTTATAGGTTTAACCAATATATTTATCAATCGAAATAATAGACCACAAGATTTCATATTTCAATACATCCCATACATAGAGATAAAAATCATTCATACAGTGAACACCTGGTAACCGACATTAACAAGATGCATATAGAATATCCCCATCATTCCGGGACACCCATCGGACATGATAATTTTGAAGTACTAAAGCATTCCAAATTCCAGAATGTGGCTTGTTGGGCCCGATAGATCTATCTTTAAGATTCGCGTCAATTTGGAGGTCTGTTCCCAAATTCTTAGGCTACCAAGCTAAAAAGGGGCATATTCGGCTTCGATCATTCACCCATATAAAGTAGTTTCATTTACTTGTGTCTATTTCGTAAAACATTTATAAATTTGCATGTATTCTCATCCCAAAATATTAGATTTTAAAAGTGGGACTATAACTCACTTTCACAGATTTTTACTTCGTCGGGAAGTAAGACTTGGCCACTGGTCGATTCACGAAACCTATAACAAATATGTACATATATATCAAAGTATGTTCAAAATATATTTACAACACTTTTAATACGTTTTAATGTTTTGAGTTTATTAAGTCAGCTGTCCTCGTTAGTAACCAACAACTAGTTGTCCATAGTTAGATGTACAGAAAATAAATTGATATATATTATCTTGACCCAATCCACGACCCAGTGTATACACATCTCAGGCTAGATCACAACTCAAAGTATATATATTTTTGGAATCAACCTCAACCCTGTATAGCTAACTCCAACATTACTGCATATAGAGTGTCTATGGTTGTTCCAAATAATATATATAGATGGGTAGATATGATATGTCAAAACATTTGCATACGTTTCTATGGTATCCCAAGATTACATAATATATTAGAATACATGTATATACAATATAAGTTAGCTAGGATATGATTTGTATAGAATTCTTACAATATTTCCCGTAGCTACAACAATCAAAAAATATCCAATCATGTTTTACCCATAACTTCTTCGTTTTAAATCCGTTTTGAGTGATTCAAATTGATATGGTTTCATATTGAACTCTATTTTATGAATCTAAACAGAAAAAGTATAGGTTTATAGTCAGAAATATAAGTTACAAGTCATTTTTGTAAGAGGTAGTCATTTCAGTCGAAAGAACGACGTCTTGATGACCATTTTGAAAAACATACTTTCACTTTGAGTTTAACCATGATTTTTGGATATAGTTTCATGTTCATAAGAAAAATCATTTTCCCAGAAGAACAACTTTTATATCAAAGTTTATCATAGTTTTTAATTAACTAACCCAAAACAGCCCGCGGTGTTACTACGACGGCGTATATCCGGTTTTACGGTGTTTTTCGTGTTTTCCGGTTTTAAATCATTAAGTTAGCATATCATATAGATATAGAACATGTGTTTAGTTTATTTTAAAAGTCAAGTTAGAAGGATTAACTTTTGTTTGCGAACAAGATTAGAATTAACTAAACTATGTTCTAGTGATTACAAGTTTAAACCTTCGAATAAGGTAGTTTTATATATATGAATCGAAAGATGTTATGAACATCATTACTACCTCAGGTTTTGTGGATAAACCTACTAGAAATGAGAAGAGTAGATCTAGCTTCAAAGGATCTTTGGATGGCTTGAAAGTTCTTGAAGCAAAATCATGACACGAAAACAAGTTCAAGTAAGATTTTCACTCGAAATAAGATTGTTAAAGTTATAGAAATTGAAACAAAGTTTGAATATGAGTATTACCTTATATTATAAAGATATCTTACAGTAAATAAGAAAGATTTCTTGAGGTTGGATGATCACTTTACAAGATTGAAAGTAAGCTTGAAACTTGGAAGTATTCTTGATTTTATGAAACTAGAACTTATAGAATTTATGAAGAACACTTAGAACTTGAAGATAGAACTTGAGAGAGATCAATTAGATGAAGAAAATTGAAGAATGAAAGTGTTTGTAGGTATTTTTGGTCGTTGGTATATGGATTAGATATAAAGGATGTGTAATTTTGTTTACATGTGAAAAAGTCATGAATGATTACTAATATTTTTGTAATTTTATGAGATATTTCATGCTAGTTGCCAAATGATGGTTCCCACATGTGTTAGGTGACTCACATGAGCTGCTAAGAGCTGATCATTGGAGTGTATATACCAATAGTACATACATATAAAAGCTGTGTATTGTACGAGTACGAATACGGGTGCATACGAGTAGAATTGTTGATGAAACTGAACGAGGATGTAATTGTAAGCATTTTTGTTAATTAGAAGTATTTTGATAAGTGTCTTGAAGTCTTTCAAAAGTGTATGAATACATATTAAAACACTACATGTATATACATTTTAACTGAGTCGTTAAGTCATCGTTAGTCGTTACATGTAAGTGTTGTTTTGAAACCTTTAGGTTAACGATCTTGTTAAATGTTGTTAACCCATTGTTCATTATATCTAAAGAGATGTTAAATTATTACATTATCATGATATTATGATATATTAATATATCTTAGTATGATATATATACAGTTAAATGTTGTTACAACAATAATCGTTACATATATGTCTCGTTTCGAAATCATTAAGTTAGTAGTCTTGTTTTTTTACATATGTAGTTCATTGGTAATATACTTAATGATATTTTTACTTATCATAATATCATGTTAACTGTATATATATATATCCATATATGACATCATATAGTTTTTACAAGTTTTAACGTTCGTGAATCACCGGTCCACTTGGGTGGTCAATTGTCTATATGAAACCTATTTCAATTAATCACGTCTTAACAAGTTTGATTGCTTAACATGTTGGAAACACTTAATCATATAGATATCAATTTTATTTAATATATATAAACATGGAAAAGTTCGGGTCACTACAACACGCAACCGGTTCATCCCAATTATAGGTGCTTACCACACCTTCAAATCGCTGCAAAAAATCCAAAGGGTCAGTTAACCCTGAATAAACTCCCAACGTCACTGGCACAATAGGCGGTGTAACAATTGGATAATCAGAAATATGCTGGATAAACTTGTCTGCAGTAGTGGTAATTTTAGTCGCCTTTTTTGTGCGAGTATCAGTATTATCCGCTCAAAACTTGGCGATCATATCTTGCAAAAAAATTCGGTTGTTCAAACTTATGTTGCATTGACTTAGGCGCAATGCTTCTAAAAGAATCCGCTAAAAAATTTTGAGTACTTTCTTTGCGAAAAGCATCAGATGTTTCACCCTCATCTTCATGACGAGGGAAAGGTGTTGGTGGTCGCCTTCGCTTAACATGTAGAATTTTTACAAATCTCCCTGCACTGTCCGAATCATCAGAAAAGTCACTTTTTTCTCTCGGCGCTTTCGCAGTCTTCGAATTATAAATAGAATTTAGAATAACACGTTCATCCGCACCATCACTATTACTATCGCGACGGTCAATGATTAAGCGATCAGCCTGTAATCCAGAATCATTCAACGGCCATAAGTAAGTTTGCGGTATGCGAGATTCGCGACAATCTTTTCTAGCTTGTTCAATAGCCGTGCCAAGTACTTTGTCTGCTTTTCCAGCCAAAATCCTTAATCGCTTGCCATCAGCGACGGTTTCTTCATGATGTTGTTGCAAATTCCTGCGCGACCATTTTTCAGCCATAACCTTTAGTTATCAGCGTTAACAGGATTGCCACTAGGCGCTTTAGCTAGCAACTCTTTCCCTGAACTACCCGCGATACTGTTAACATTTGCCTGCATACTACTTGACAAGGCATTTTGCGAATCATTAACTAACGCATCAGCATTGATGGAACTCCCTGTTTGTTTCGTGTTAGCTGCCATATTCAACGATCAAATCAGCTAATACGCTTCAGCGACTTCCTGTAAATCATCGTAACAATACACGATTTAAATTAAACCAAGTAATTGATTGTTTGATAGCACAAAACAAAAAATTTCAAGTTTAATTCGTAAAACGTGTCCCACGAATGGCGCCAATTGATCAATCCTATATCAAGTTATCACTTAATTAAGGATTGAGTGCAATAATAAGATGGAGGATGGGATGTTTGATGATTCTTTTGGGCCCCGATGATCATCTTTCACTTTATCAATCAAGTGATCAACCACCCCGACCCGGTCTTGATTTTCAATTAGCATGATTCACCTTAGCGCAATGTAGAAATTTCTTGGGCAAGATCACAAGTGAAAATCACAAAGGCTAGAGCAAATGGCAGAAAACCAACAACCTATAAATGAGAGGCCGTGCTCTCTATTTATAGTATTCGAAATATTCGCGGTCTGCGGATTGCTTAACCATTCGCGAAAACTTAGCGAAATGACCCGCAGTCTTTTATTAACGCGGAAACTGACCCGATATCCTTATTTTCAGCGGATATTTCATACCTTTTTATTACAATTCGCGTAATTTCTGCTTTTGACCCTTAGCCAATAAAACATACATATACAATGCTATGTATATGATCATAGGTGGTTCTTCCTCGATTGAGGTGGCATTGTGTACACGTATTTGTGATGCGTGTGCAAGGATTCCAAGTGAGTGAAATGTTTCTAAGTATGTGTATATACTTGTTACTTAGGGTGGGTGGTTAGTGTATTCCATCAGGATTCACTATGGTGTAGCAGGGCGCGATAGTACACTACTCATTGATTGAGGCCAAAAGAGCGTGTGTGATTGGTGGGTTATGGCCGTTGTCTCAGTCTGCTAACTTCACCTTGGGAGTAGTGTTATATTGGCATGGTATAATGTTATCGGGAAATGCGAGTACCGGTAGGGAATGGGAGTACCATTCCTGCGTTGAGATTTGGGAAGTGAGTCTCGTGTGGTGCAGATTCACAATGACACGTGTAGATGCGGTCATTCTATTGTGATAGTGACTCTCGTGTGGTTCGGATTCACTAGGGCGCGTGTATGTTCGGCCAATCCCGATTGTTGTTGCGGTAGAGGTAGTGAATCGCGTGTGGTGCGGATTCACTAGGGCGCGTGTATGTTCGGCCAATCCTGATTGTTGTTGCGGTGGAGGTAGTGAGTCGCGTGTGGTGCGGATTCACTAAGGCGCGTGTAGTTTCAACCAGCCTTCATGTTGTTAGATTTGAGAACTATTGGTCGTTTCAAACGCCGATGGCACGGTCGTGAGGACCATGTTGTGTGGTTATTGATGCAATAGCCGTGTTTTGCTCACGTATTTTTGGTAGTTGCATATTAGCCATGTTTGCGCACTACAAGGTATGTTAAGTGGTAAGTGTTATCAGTAAGGAGTCACTTTTATTTCAGTCTTCCTCGATGAGATGGTTGACCTTATTATGGTATGTGGATGCTATTAGCATGGTACTTGGTGTGGGTACGCTAAGGAGTTGATATCTCGGTACGAGACTGGTTGAGTTTTTCCGATGTGAGGAATTGAGCGAGTTTTAGTGCTCGGATTTGCAGATTTGATAAATCGCGAGTGACGATTTAGTTGTTAAAGATGACTCATTGAGAAAAATTGCCTAGAGGAGTTGGAAGAATACATGGTGATTCCGTGTATTCTAAGTGATCGTTGTGGACTTCGGATGTTGTGTACCTTGCATATCTCGGAATTCGTGCAAGTGTGTATTTGGTAATTGGAATAATCTACGAGATTAACGATAATTGTAGTGGAAGTCGGTTTGGAATGGGTGTTTGAGGACTATTGAGGGTGGGTCCGATTTGTAAAGTAACGGAGATCACAGGGACGTGATCCAATTTAAGTGGAGGAGAGTTGTAAGACCCTGATTTCGTTTCAACATAAACCCGCGCCGCGCACTAGGCCGCGCGCCGCGCAAAACTAGTTGGCAGATTTGGTCGAGTAAATTGGTGTTTAAATGAAGGGCATTTAGGTCTTTTCACTTAAGGGTCGGTTTTGAGCCACTAAAACTGATCCATTGATCACCCTTATCCTTATTTCACCTTTTTCCACTCACACACCTTCATCTAGAGAGAGAGGAGAGTTTAGAGAGAGAGCTCCATTTGGAGAAGAAGAAGAGTGAATCGGGTCAAACCTCAAGAGTTAAAGTTGTTCTACTCGTCAACGGCATCATTTTGGTAGTATTGGTAAGTCTCAACTCCGAATTTCATCTTTATGATTTGATATCCAAATTAAGGTTTTGAGCTTGTTAGTTGTAAAACCCATTTAGATGATGAAGTGGGTTTATGGTGACTAGTTATTTTTGATACTTGGCGGGTTTGGGTTAGTTGACGTTTTGGCCATGATTAGGCTATGATTTTGGGTGTAATCATTTTGTTTAGTGATTATAGAAGTGTTGGAACCCATTTGGGTGCATTTGGGTTGACTAATTTTGAAATGGGTCAAAATTAGAGTTTAGGTGTCAATTTGGGCAAGATAGGTGTTTAATGCTTGTGATTGGGTTTTATTGACGTTATTAGGACCATTCTCACTTGTGTTAGTGATTATTGGTTAGTTTGGGCGCGGGTTGAGCTTGGAAGTGAATTTGGGTCAAAATTGCACTAAGTGTCATTATGGGTTGGTTTGTAATCCACCCTAATTGTGTTGTTTGTTATGTGATAAATGGAATAGGTACGTTCCATTGGCGATTGCGGATTTTGGTTTGTGTATCCTTCAAGATTTCAAGGTGAGTGTTAATATACTATATGCATATGTACGTATAGGATGGGTGCGGGTTGAGTGGAGTGATCCTCGACTATAGAGCTCACTTTACATATAGGTGGATTTGATGGACTTGTGTAATAGGTCCAATTGGCACGTTTGTGCATTTTGGTTGACCACCTTTGGCGAGGTGCACACTTTGTGTGTACGTTATCACATGGGCTTGTGATTTGGATAACCCCGATGATGTGGATTTATATAATCCCGACGGCGTGGGTTTGGTATCTGAGTTGCGGATGAGTAACCCCGATGATGTGGATTTTTATAATCCCGGGACCGTGGGTTTTGATTTAGGAGGTGAATCACGTGTGGTGCGGATTCACGATGACGCGTATAGTTTCGGTCATCTTATTGAGGTAGTGGTCACGTGTGGTGCGGATTCACTAGGGCTCGTGTGTGTTCGGCCAACCTCGATGTTGTGATGGTATTGAAGATAGTAGTCGCGTGTGGTGCGGATTTACTAAGGCTCGTGTAGTTCGACCAAATCTTCATTTTGGTATTTGGTATTTGGATTTCGGTATTGGGTTAAGGGGTTAACCTTGGGCGGTTTACACTTTGTTATGTATATAGATATATATATATATATTGTCGTATTGTTGTGTTGTAGCTAACCCTCTGGGTGTAGCTTGATGGCGTTGTATATATCGTTATTGGGGTACTTTCATTTGTTGACTTATTGGATTGTTGTATAGCGATCGTACGGTATGCTTAGATTAGCTTGCCTTTATGCATGGACTCCGGTATGGGTTATTTTGTTTATTATTGTGTGAGGTGTGTCCATTTTATGCATATATATGGATGTAGTATATTCTCACTCACTAAGCGTTAGCTTACCCTCTCGTTGTTTACATTTTTATAGATTCGTGTGGAGGTGGTGGCTCGGGTAAGCGTGGGAACTAGTAGACTTGCGTAGGTTGCTCTAGAAGACGTGCTTTTGGACTTATTAGGATTGGGTAGCGTATCCCCAATCACCATGCTCGGTCTTTGTTTTGTGTTAAACTAAAACGGGTCTGAATTGTCACTTTCACGTAATTATGGTTCGTTGGAGTCCCAAATGTTGTAACGTACTGTTGTCAATTAAAAACCCGGTGGTTTTATGTTTGGAAAGTATTGGGATTGGTTTTGGAGTTAATGGAACTCGGGTTGGGCGAAAAATGGTTTTATGCTTAAAATGGGCTGAACTGGCTTCCCAGCTGTAGTGCGCACCGCGCAAATGGCCACTTACTGGTGGTCTGTCCAGTTTGTCGATTTCTGACCTGGTTACATGTTATAATACGCGCCGCGCATCTCTGGGCGCACCGCGCAAATCCCAGGCCAGGATCACTGTTCCTTTAAAAAAAATGTGTCGAGTTTGGGGTAATCGAAGTTTGGTGGTTACATAGTAACAATAATACCCGATGGTGATAATAATAAAAATAAAAAATGAAAGATTTGCTACAATCTGTTTTTAATTTTCTTTTTGATTGTTGTTCGATATGAATAACAGCATTCGTCACTATGTTTTACAAACATATATGAATAAATTGATTAATTCGAATGTGTACTGTTTTTTACTATCAATTTATTCTTTGCTTATATTTATTGAAAATTAAATTTATATTCTTTTGAGTTGGATTAAAAATGTGGTTGCAACATTTTAAAGTAAAATGGTGATTATGAAAGTGCATGTAAGATTGTAAGGTGTTCGATGAAATGTCTAAGAGAAAATGAACAGAGAAAGTGATGTTTAACGGAGCTCTGAAACCCGTGGGGAAAACCGTTAACCCGACAGTAAGTATTTAATGGAGCTCCGACGGGTAATGGGGCGGGTTTGGAGTTAGGTTTTCTAAACGGTCCGGGATCACCTCAACCCACCCCAAACCCGACCCGATGCCATGCCTAGTGGGGCTATCGCACATGACCTAAACCTTTTAAAGGGCTAACTTTAAAAGACCCATATATTATTCAGTGATCAAATGAAAAACTATTCAATTTCAAAACAGTTCACGCAATTAAAAGAAAAGTTGAAAACCAATTCAATTATTATTTTTATGAAATAATAGAATGGTATGTGCAAATCCCGTTATTTGAGGATGCATTAATTTTTAACTCATGTACACGTCTTCAATAATTATTTAATAATTAATTCAAGAGTCGTAACGAATTGACATTGATAACTATTAATAATGATATATATTTAGAAGAGTATTGATTAGAAAAAGTCTCAACAAGTTTGCGTTTAAAAATTACTTTGAGTGTTGTTTTATTTTAAAAATAGTTGAAGTATAATGAGATAACCACTCCTTAAGAATAAAACATTTTGATGTGATTTATTCGAGAATTTTTTGGTTGTTAAATACTTTTAGCAATATTAAATATTAATTGCATTGTTGTAACACCCTGAACTCAAACGTACATGTGCAAGCATTTAAATAAAAGGCCGGAGTCGTAAAACATGTTTTAATGTAAAAACATACTTCGTACGACATTTCTAACAATGTATTATGGTTGGTTTACCTCAATTCTGATTGGGTGTATCAATTGTGGCGTATGAATATTTTATTTTATACATCACATTCAGTTTCAGAGTGGCACGCCGTACCAAGAAAGTGGCACGCCGTGCCAAATCAAAATTCAGCAAAACCAGTTTCAGAGTGGCACGCCGTGCCAAGAAAGTGGCACCGTGTAACAATCCAACCCGTTAACCAACCAATAACGCGGAATAAAAAAAATTCTTTGTGCAGCAAATGGCGCGGCGCGCCATGACCCCGCGCGGCGCGCAATAGGGCCTGGACAGGCTGCTGTCCCAAAAAGTCCCAAATGCGAAAATGTTTGACCACTTCCCGACACATTTAGACTAAACGGTTTTCACAACATATTATAATAGTTAAAACTAACACGTTCCATCAATAAAAAGGGTTTTACGACACCGGGCCCACATATGCCCAAATTTCCCTTTAAGTACCAATTTCAAGTTTTCGACCACACGACTTTTAACACAAAATAAAGCCGAGCATGGCGATTGGAGATACGCTACCCAATCCTAATCAATCCAAAAGCAAGCCTTCTAAAGCAACTGCGCGAGTCCACTAATCCCACACTTACCCGAGCCACCGCATCCATGCAAATCTATAAAAAGGTAAACAACGAGAGGGTAAGCTAACGTTTAGTGAGTGAGAATATACTACATACATATATATGCATAAAATGGACACGCTACATAAATAAACAAATACCGCATATCGAAGCATCCAAGCATAAAGGCAAGCTAATCTAAGCATACCGTACGATCACTAAGCAACAAGCTAACAACATCAACAATGAGTAAGTTCACCAATGATAATGTGAACAAATGCCAATAAGCTACACCCAGAGGGTTAGCTACATCACGACAATACAACATTATACGTATACAATATTTAACATGCTAAACAATCACAAACACAATATGGTTAACCATAACGCTATGGTGCTACCGGCTCGTGGTTCACACCATACGTATTTGAGTCATACTCTTTTATAGTGCTACCGGCTCGTGGTTCACACTTCGACGCTACCGGCTCGTGGTTCACGCCTCGTTTTATAGTGCTACCGGCTCGTGGTTCACACTCGATGCTACCGGCTCGTGGTTCACATCTATTTTTATAGTGCTACCGGCTCGTGGTTCACACTCGATGCTACCGGCTCGTGGTTCACATCTATTTTTATAGTGCTACCGGCTCGTGGCTCACACTCGATGCTACCGGCTCGTGGTTCACATCTATTTTTATAGTGCTACCGGCTCGTGGTTCACACTCGATGCTACCGGCTCGTGGTTCACATCTATTTTTATAGTGCTACCGGCTCGTGGTTCACACTCGATGCTACCGTAACATCCACAAACAAATACGCCATAAACATGAACGTATAATTATTCCACTCACAATATTAACCCTTCGCCATTGGGGTTATATAATCCACATCACCCGCCCATGTGATAACGTACACACAAAGTGTGCACCTCGTCAAAGGTGGTCAACCAAAATGCACAACCGTGCCAATTGGACCTATACACAAGTCCATCAATCCACCTATATATGAAGTGAGCTCTATGACCGAGAACCACTTCACCCGACCCGCACCCATCCTACACATACATATGCACATAGGATATTAACACTCACCTTGTCGCCTTGAAGAATGCCACCGAATAATCCGCAATCGCCGATGGAATGTACATATTTCATTTATCACATAACAAGTAACACAATTAGGGTGGATATACAAATCAACCCAAATTGACAACTAGTGCAATTTCGACCCAAATGCACTTCCAAGCACCAATCGCGCCCAAATTAACCAATAATCACTAACACAAGTGAGAATGGTCCTAATACACCAATTAAACCCAATCATAGGTGTTAAACACCTATCTTGCTCATAATGACACTTAAACCCTAATTTTGACCCAAAGGAGTCAACATCGCGCCGTTAGCGAGTTTTGACACCAAAACATATTTAACTCGGTTTTATACTTCAACTTAATCCATTTTAAGTTTATAAACCTTATTAGATCGACAATTGGGTCATAATCATCACCAAACCCTAATTTTGACTCTAGTCAAAATTGGTCAACCCAAATTCACCTAAAGTGGTTCCAACACTTCCATAATCACTAAACCTAGTGATTAAACTTAAGATTAAAGCCTAATCAAGGCCAAATCGTCAACCAACCCAAAACCCGCCAAGTGACAAGAATAACTAGTCACCATAAACCCATTTCATCATCTAAGAGCGTTTCATAA
Source organism: Rutidosis leptorrhynchoides (assembly GCF_046630445.1). Taxonomy (NCBI): domain Eukaryota; kingdom Viridiplantae; phylum Streptophyta; class Magnoliopsida; order Asterales; family Asteraceae; genus Rutidosis; species Rutidosis leptorrhynchoides. The sequence goes on along the minus strand of NC_092342.1, from coordinate 140,639,154 downwards.
CAAATCAAACTCAAACCCTAACTTGAATATCAAATCTAACAAATGTAATTCGGAGTTTGAACTCACCAATACCACCATAATGATGCCGTTGACGAGTAGAACAACTTTAAAACCCGAGCTTTGGTGAGAATCCAACTCCTTCTTCTCCAAATCAAGCTCTCTCTCACTAAAAGTGGGTTTCTCACTCTAGGGTTTGATGAGTGAAATGTGATCCAAAATGATCAATGGATCAGTTTTAATGACCCCAAACCGACCCCAAGTGAAAAGACTAAAGTACCCCTCATTTAAACCCTTTAAAAATGCTAAAAATTGCATCAGCAGCAATCGGAGCGCCGCTCCAAAAGGTGGCGCGCCGCTCCACCCTTCAGGTCAGTTTTCAGTAATTTATTTTGGCCATAACTTTTTGACCGTAGCTCCATTTTCGATGAATCAAATATCGTAGGAAACGTAATAAGATTTTATTTCCAATGGTAAGGCTTTGAAACATCAACTCAAACTTTATTTGGGGTTGAAAAGATACGTACACACCTTGTCACTTCAGACAACGTCCAGTTTCCTTCGACGTTCGAGCAAGCAACACGTACGTGCTTCGTACACTTCATACTTGCATCGTACACCATAAATACATTATGTACAATAAATATTTGGATCTTACAACTCTCCCCCACTTAAACTCGATCACGTCCTCGTGATCTTCTCCACTTAACCAATCCGGAACTACTCAACGGCCCTCAATCTTAAGTTCCAATCTGAACTTTCCTAGACAATTCTTCCCAATGAATCACCTTTAACAACTAAAATCGTCACCCGCGATTTATCAAAACCACTATCCGAGCATTAAAACCTGCTCTTTTCCCCGTATCGGGAAAAACGCAACCAATCTCGTACCGAGATATCAATTCCTTAGCGTACCTTTACCAAGGACAACGCTAAAAGCGACCATGTCTCAACCTAAAGTCAACAATCCGAACGTTGAAGATCGAACCACATGAATCCTTACGGATTACACTTACCACTAAACATCCTTTGTAGTGCGCAATACCACCAATACGCCACTATTCTAACATCATAAGCAACGGCTAAAACCAAAAGCTCCCAAAATGACTATGGCAACACTAAACCCAAGGTGCACGAAAACCGACTATTGTTACACCCGTAACAACATGTGAGCGAAACACGGCTATCGCCTCACTAATCCCACGACATGGTCCCCACGACCCCACCATCAGCGTATAAAACCACCGTTAGTTCACACAACGTGGACCTTACGACCCCACCATTGGCATATAAAACAACCAATAGATCACACATCCAACAACATGAAGGCTGGCAGAAAACTACACGCGACCCACTTCCCAAATCTTAACACCGGATGAAGTCAGCGGACCCCGTCAACGGTCATGCTTCACCGATATAACACTATACCCATGATGAAGTCAGAGGACCCCGAAGGTCATGCTTCACCAATCAACGATCTCATGATGAAGTCAGCGGACCCCGAAGGTCATGCTCCACCAATCAACGATCCCATGATGAAGTCAGCGGACCCCAAAGGTCATGCTTCACCAATCAACAATACCATGATGAAGTCAGCGGACCCCGAAGGTCATGCTTCATCAATCAACAATACCATGATGAAGTCAGCGGACCCCGAAGGTCATGCTTCACCAATCAACGCCCTTTTGGGCTCAAACAACAAGTAACATAACATGGCGCTCTGCTACGCCATAGTGAATCCTAACGGATACCACTAACCATTCACACAATCGAGCAAGAACCACCTATATCGAACATAGGCACAAAACAAAATTCTCTAAAAGAGAATCCGCCACACACACATCCCTTAACCGAGAGATTTCACCTTGCTCGCCAAACACGTCCTTTATCTCTCAACGAGATTTACCACATTACCACCCCGGTAATAATTCAAATCCAAAATCATAAGTACAATTTAACCAAAATTGTACTCTACCACAAATCGACCAAACTAGGTCCCAACACAAGTTTCGGATCTACCATAAGCATTATCTGAATTCTCACCCTAAGGTCCCCTCGTGCGGGAGTATAACTCTCCCACTTGGAACTACGTTCCATATCCACAACTCGTACAATGCTACCAAAAGTAGACTTTACCAACAATTGGGTTCACACGACCCATCACCACATCTTGCTCTAATCTTAAGCACCTGAAGGATTTCAATCAATCCTTAAACACTTCGAACGAAAAGTGTAACACAATTACACAAACCATACCCCCGCAATCATCCAATTGCTTTAGTTTTTCAAATTCCACCTAGTCACTCATGTACCTAAGGGTTTCTCCTCGGTACCCTAAGTACAATGTAACCGCAACACAATCGGAGTCGAATACCATGCTAGTAGGTATAAAAGAGGCACCTGATGTCGCGTCACGTAGACTCCTTTACCAACATACATCGAGATCAACACTCGATTTCTCAGGTTTCATCCCACCCGTCGAACCTCATGGTTCATCAACTTCAACACAAAAGCGAACACGCTCTAACATCCGAACACCAAAACTCATTTCCATGGCTTAGTAGAAACATTTCCCAAATACTAAGGAATGCTTGGTTACGCCAAGTCTTACGCCCTTCGCCCAACAATCAAAACGTCACCATAGGGTACTTCCATTAGGAACGTCACCCATGACGATAACATGCATAACACGATGCATTTAACATACTCCAATTCAAACGGCACATAATAAATAATCAAAGGACATATTTATTAAAACGAAACGTACCTTAACGTCTCCTTGCCGCCCCCGTCCCCGCTAACTCGGGACATTCGGACTTACGATGTCCTTCTTCTTGGCAATTGAAACATATTGTGCCATCACCCTTTGCCACCGGACATTCCCAAGACTTGTGACCCCTTACACCACAATTGTAACACCTAGACGCATTAGAATCTGATATACCCGTCCGTGTACCACCCGTGCTCACACTCGGACCCTTAGTCCTCTTACTTGGAGCACCAAAAGAAACAACCCTTCTCTCACTTGCAGGTTCACTCTTCTTGGATCGTGAATACGACTCGAAACCTCTAGCCAAGGTGAATAACTCTGCAAACGATTTCGCTTGACCCCGGCTAATTTTATTCTTCAAGTCATCATTCAAGGTCCGATAGAAATCTTAAATCAACAAATGATCATTCCCCAAATACTCCGGGCAAAAACAAGCCTTCGCCATAAAGGTCGTCTTGAGAGTATTCAAATCCATAGAACCCTGTTGCAAATTTCGCAACTCATTACGCATTTTCGACAAATCGGCTGAAGTTCGGAACTCCTCGAAGAATTCCTTCTTAAACTCGTCCCATGATAACGCCATAAACGGTTCACCACCGACAAGATCAATCTTACCATCCAACCAATCCTTTCCTCTACCCCACAACAAGCTCGTAGCGAGCCTTGTCCTCTTCTCGGGAGGACATTCAATCGTTCAAAAACACCCTTCGACATCCGATATCCAAGTGGTGCTTACCAAAGGATCCAGTTTCCCATCATACATCGGGGGTTTAGTCCTCATGAAGCTCTTAAGACAACGCTCAATTTCACCACTACTTCGAAGTTCGGAATACTTCCTATCCATTTCTTCTCGAAACGCACTCATTTGCTCCGCAACGGCGGCCGTAACTCTAGCGTTAATCTCAGTGTCGTTCGTCTCGATCCCATTTCCCGTCGCCATTCTAAGGAATGCAAAGCGACTAGACCACGAACGTATAAAATCACACGCACAACACCGCCCCATCATGCTAAACATTTGTAGTACATCACTTGTTAGACACAATTTGCACCCGTAATAAGGTTTGCAATTCCTTATTACGCATACACGACGTATTGACTCGTTAGTACAACGACCGCCTCGCTTGATGATATATGCAAACACAAACAAAATTCTACGCGATATAAACACACGCGAGAATTATTATCACATCACAATAGCATATTAATAATATCCGCATTACTAATATAAACGTTAGTCAACCTATAAACAAGGCACTAGCTAGAACCCATTCCGACCCGTAATCCTACAAGTCCCGCAACAATTAAGCACACACAAAAGTCTAAGTCTAGGCACCTATCTCAAGTCACCTAAATCCCTTAGACCATGCTCTGATACCGCTTGTAACAACCCAACCCGTTAACCAACCAATAACGCGGAATAAAAAAATTCTTTGTGCAGCAAATGGCGCGGCGCGCCATGACCCCGCGCGGCGCGCAAAAAGGCCTAGACAGGTTGCTGTCCCAAAAAGTCCCAAATGCGAAAATGTTTCACCACTTCCTGACACACAACATATTATAATAGTTAAAACTAACACGTTCCATCAATAAAAAGGGTTTTACGACACCGGGCCCACATATGCCCAAATTACCCTTTAAGTACCAATTTCATGTTTTCGACCACACGACTTTTAACACAAAATAAAGCCGAGCATGGCGATTGGGGATACGCTACCCAATCCTAATCACTCTAAAAGCAAGCCTTCTAAAGCAACTACGCGATTCCACTAGTCCCACGCTTACCCGAGCCACCGCATCCATGCAAATCTATAAAAAGGTAAACAACGAGAGGGTAAGCTAACGCTTAGTGAGTGAGAATATACTACATACATATATATATATGCATAAAATGGACACGCCACATAAATAAACAAATACCGCATACCAAAGCATCCAAGCATAAAGGCAAGCTAATCTAAGCATACCGTATGATCACTAAGCAACAAGCTAACAACATCAACAATGAGTAAGTTCACCAACGACAATGTGAACAAATGCCAATAAGCTACATCCGGAGGGTTAGCTACATCACAACAATACAACATTATACGTATATAATATTTAACATGCTAAACAATCACAAACACAATATGGTTAACCATAACGCTATGGTGCTACCGGCTCGTGGTTCACACCATACGTATTTGAGTCATACTCTTTTATAGTGCTACCGGCTTGTGGTTCACACTTCGACGCTACCGGCTCGTGGTTCACGCCTCGTTTTATAGTGCTACCGGCTCGTGGGTCACACTCGATGCTACCGGCTCGTGGTGCACATCTATTTTTATAGTGCTACCGGCTCGTGGTTCACACTCGATGCTACCGGCTCGTGGTTCACACTCGATGCTACCAGCTCGTGGTTCACATCTATTTTTATAGTGCTACCGGCTCGTGGTTCACACTCGATGCTACCGGCTCGTGGTTCACATCTATTTGTATAGTGCTACCGGCTCGTGGTTCACACTCGATGCTACCTGTTCGTGGTTCACATCTATTTTTATAGTGCTACCGGCTCGTGGTTCACACTCGATGCTACCGTAACATTCACATAAAATACGCCATAAACATGAACGCATAATTATTCCACTCACAATATTAACCCTTTGCCATTGGGGTTATATAATCCACATCACCCGCCCATGTGATAACGTACACACAAAGTGTGCACCTCGTCAAAGGTGGGCAACCAAAATGCACAACCGTGCCAATTGGACCTATACACAAGTCCATCAATCCACCTATATGTGAAGTGAGCTCTATGACCGAGAACCACTTCACCCGACCCGCACCCATCCTACACATGCATATGCACATAGGATATTAACACTCACCTTGTAGCCTTGAAGAATGCCACCGAATAATCCGCAATCGCCGATGGAATGTACCTATTCCATTTATCACATAACAAGTAACACAATTAGGGTGGATATACAAATCAACCCAAATTGACAACTAGTGCAATTTCGACCCAAATGCACTTCCAAGCACCAATCGCGCCCAAATTAACCAATAATCACTAACACAAGTGAGAATGGTCCTAATACGCCAATTAAACCCAATCATAGGTGTTAAACACCTATCTTGCCCATAATGACACTTAAACCCTAATTTTGACCCAAAGGAGTCAACTGTGATGACCCGGAAATTTTCGACTAAATTTAAACTTAATATGTATATGTTTCCGACACTATAAGCAAAGTCTATAATATTGAGTCTCGAAATTCTTGAAATCTATATTCATGTAACCAATTGACCCTTGACTATTCCCGACGAATCACGAATAACTATTTGTAGATGATTATATATATATAATTAAATGTACATATATATATATATATATATATATATATATATATATATATATAATAATTTGAAATATAATTTGAAACAATAAAATACAAGTTAAATATTTAAAACCAAATATGTAAAATAACATGCAAGATAATAATGTTGTTGTTAAGATAAATAAATCTTTATATACAAATATAAATGACTTCTATACATAATTATTATTATTGTAATTTCTAATATGAAATAATATAATATAATATAATATAGTAAATAGATATAAAATGATTATATATATATATATAACATTATAATGTATTCATATTTACATGAGGTAACTAATATGCAAACACAATTACATAATATTAAATATAAAATGTGTAAATATTAAACATTCAGTATATGTTATTATATAATATATTACGATTCATAATTAATAATAAATAATATTAAGATATTCAATTAAGTTATGAATTTAAGATATAACTACTATGGTAATATTATTACCACTTTCAAAATGATATCAACATTAGCATTTCTAATATCAGTATAATAAATATATAACATATAAATATAGAATCTGATATATATAAATATTATCATTAATATTATTATTATCCTTATTAATACTAAAATAATTAGTATTGTTATTATTATTATCATTAATAGTATTATTATTATCAAATTCACTAAAATTATTTTTATTGTGACTTATTAGTATTATTACTCTTATTATTATTATCATTAGAAATGTAATTATTATTAATATGATTATAATTATTAATTATTAATATTAATATTTAATATTTAATATAGATATATAATATCAAACGTACAATTTAGAATCTGATTCAGTTCCATATATCTATCAAGCTACAATGCGTTTTTTGTTTATGTCCTCAATCTGTTTAACGTCCAATTCAATTAACAAAGAATCTGATAAAGCACGATAGCAACTAGTTTATTTTTATTTTTAATTTTTTTTTTCCTTTCGTCCTTGTAAATCATCATGTCGATGTCATTAGCTTTAAAAGCCAGTGATTTCTCTGTATTCATAACAGACTCAATCCACTTTACACACACAACATCAATTACGATCACAATTAACTGTTTAATTTAACAGAAAAGATTTAAAACTGCACGATACCTCTGTTCCTTGTTATTTTTCCAAAAACCTCAAAAACGAATCCTATTTTAATTTGTATCGAACTTTAATTCGTATCGAACTTTAATTTGGAGGTCAAACTTTCGATTTCAAAAGTCAAAGGAAACGTTCTTCACAAAAATTCGATTTCAATATGTTGTTTTAGGTTCAATTAAGGATCCAGGTACTTTCCGAAATAGTTTTGTAATCTTTGTTATGTTGGAAACTTTGTTTAAAACTGTCTTGATTCCACAATCAGAGTTTGAGTTCTATTTGAGTGTTCTTCGCTAATTATTCTGTTACTGATTCGATTTTTTTTACTGATATGATAATTTTCATCACTCACTAGAAATTGTTTTCTGTTTCAAAAATCATAACATAAATTCAATTTATTAACTAGTTGTTGTGAGGTGGATAGAAACTGATCGATAATGTATAAGAGGAAGAAGGAAAGTATAACAGAAAAGAAAGAAGGGTTAAATAATATTAGAAACTGTTATAAGTAGGAAAAATAGAAAATGGATCATTGGTTGAAGGTGTTAGTGTGTAAACGAGGGGTCTCGGGTTCGAGCCCGGGCAATGGCAAGTATTTTTTTTTTACTCCTTTTATTTGAGGTAGTCTTTATTTATTTACTTACTTATTATTACTATTATTATTATTATTGTTATTATTATTATTATTATTAGTACTAATTATTATTGTTATAATTGTTATTATCACTAAAGTTATTATAATTGTTAAAGTTATTATAATTACTTAGTATTATTATTATTATTAAGTATTAGGATTATTATTATTGTTATAATTGTTATTATCACTAAAGTTATTATAATTGTTATTATCACTAAAGTTATTATAATTACTTAGTATTATTATTATTATTCTTAAGTATTAGGATTATTATTATTATTATCATTATTTGGAACATAATAAAATTATCATTATAAACATTATAATTAGTGACAAAATAATACAACTTATTATTATTTTTGTAAATATTAGTAATTGTACCATTTTTAGTACTATTATTATTATTATGAATATGTTTAGGATTGTTATTAGTGTTATTATAAAACAATACAAGTTATTATTACTCTCACTAATATTGGTATAAATATCATTATTGTAATTATTAGTTTTAATATTATTATTATTAACATAAGTATCAATTTTAACAATATCGTTATTAATAGTAGTATTATCAATATTAAGAAAATTATTATTATTATTATTAGTAAATCATTATTATAAAAACTATCATTTTTGTTACAAATAAATATTTTGTACCTAAAAATATACTTAATATATATATATTATAATCATATTAAAAGTTTATATATCACATATCAAATATTAACATTATTTATATAAATACTTATATATAACGAATTAAGAATATTTCATTTAATACTAACCATATACATATATAGAGATATATTAAAATAACCAAATATATAGATATTAAACATTTTAAATGTATACACAAACTAAATAAGTATAATATATAATTCAAGTTATACTATATAAATTTTCGAATACGATTATATGTATTAATATACATATGAATGATATAGGTTCGTGAATCCGAGGCCAACCCTGCATTGTTCAATATAGTCATATGTATTTTTACTACAAAATACATTAGGTGAGTTTCATTTGCCTTTTTACCCTTTATATTTTTGGGCTGAGAATACATGCGCAAGTTTTATAAATGATTTACAAAATAGACACAAGTACGTGAAACTACATTCTATGGTTGAATTATCGAAATCGAATATGCCCCTTTTTATTAAGTCTGGTAATCTGAGAATTAGGGAACATACAACCTAATTGACGCGAATCCTAAAGATAGATCTATCGGGCCCAACAAGCCCCATCCAAAGTACCGGATGCTTTAGTACTTCGAAATTTATATCATGTCCGAAGGAGGATCCCGGAATGATGGGGATATTTTTATATGCATATTGTGAATGTCGGTTACCAGGTGTTCAACCCATACGTATGATATTTTGTCTCTATGCATGGGACGTATGTTTATGAGAAATGGAAATTATGAAATCTTGTGGTCTATTAAAATTATGAAATGATTATTTATGATAAACTAATGAACTCACCAACCTTTTGGTTGACACTTGAAAGCATGTTTATTCTCAGGTATTAAAGAAATCTTCCGCTGTGCATTTGCTCATTTTAGAGATAGTACTTGGAGTCATTCATAACATACTTCAAAAGACGTTGCATTCGAGTAGTCGAGTTCATCAAGATTATTATTAAGTCAGTGATAGTTTGATATATTACGAAATGGTATGCATGCCTGTCAACTTTCAATGTAATGAAAGTTTGTCCTTAAAAACGAATGCAATTTTTGTAAAAATGTATCATATAGAGGTTAAGTACCTCACGATGTAATCAACTATTGTGAATCATTTATAATCGATATCGACTTCGTCCAGATGGATTAGGACGGGTCGTTACATCAACATCGCGCCGTTAGCGAGTTTTGACACCAAAACATATTTAACTCGGTTTTATACTTTAACTTAATCCATTTTAAGTTTATAAACCTTATTAGATCGACAATTGGGTCATAATCATCACCAAACCCTAATTTTGACTCTAGTCAAAATTAGTCAACCCAAATTCACCTAAAGTGGTTCCAACACTTCCATAATCACTAAACCTAGTGATTAAACTCAAGATTAAAGCCTAATCAAGGCTAAATCGTCAACCAACCCAAAATCGCCAAGTGACAAGAATAACTAGTCTCCATAAACCCATTTCATCATCTAAGAGGGTTTCACAACAAATCAAACTCAAACCCTAACTTGAATATCAAATCTAACAAATGTAATTTAGAGTTTGAACTTACCAATACCGCCATAATGATGTCGTTGACGAGTAGAACAACTTTAAAACCCGAGTTTTGGTGAGAATCCAACTCCTTCTTCTCCAAATCAAGCTCTCTCTTACTAAAAGTGGGTTTCTCACTCTAGGATTTGATGAGAGTGTTTGATGAGTGAAATGTGATCCAAAATGATCAATGGATCAGTTTTGATGACCCCAAACCGACCTCAAGTGAAAAGACCAAAGTACCCCTTATTTAAACCCTTTAAAAATGTTGAAAATTGCATCAGCAGCAATCGGAGCGCCGCTCCAAAAGGTGGCGCGCCGCTCCACCCTTCAGGTCAGTTTTCAGTAACTTGTTAAGGCCATAACTTTTTGACCGTAGCTCCATTTTCGATGAATCAAATATCGTTGGAAACGTAATAAGATTTTCTTTCTAATGGTAAGGCTTTGAAACATCAACTCAAACTTTATTTGGGGTTGAAAAAATACGTACACACCTTGTCACTTTAGACAACGTCCAGTTTCCTTCGACGTTCGAGCATGCAATACGTACGTGCTTCGTACACTTCATACACGCATCGTACACCATAAATACATTATGTACAATAAATATTTGGGTCTTACACACCGTGCCAAGGAAAACATCAGCAAGTTCAGAACCTAAGTGGCGCGTCGTGCCAGTTAGGTGGCACGCCGTGCCAATACCTGCATCAACATTCTTTTCTGTTTTTTTAAGAGGTTAAATTAAGAGCACTTTAGTCTTTTAATATCATGAACAGTTTTGAGGCCTTAAATCTGGCCAAACCTTATCCCTATCATCATTTCATCTTCATTTCTTCATCTCTACTTCCTCTCAAAACCCTATAAAGAGAAACCCCATTTTAGAGTGAGAAGTTGCATTTGGAGAAAAAGAAGGTCGATTCGGGTGAAAGCTCAAGAATTAAACTTCTTCACCACGTTCACAGCTACGTTGTGGTTGTTGTGGTAAGTTCTAACTCCGAGTTTCAATTGTTTGATTTGGTGTTCATGTCAGGGTTTGAGCTTAAAGGTTCTTGAGAAAACTCACCTAGCTCTTTAATGAAAGTTAGGAGCTAGTAATCGGGTTTTATATTGTTATTGGTGGGTTTTGGGTTGGAAACCAACTTGGCCATGTGTAGGGCTTGTAAAGTGGGTAGTGTTAGTGATTATGGAAGTATTGGAACCCATTTAGGTGTATTTGGAAGATCAATTTTCAAATAGGTCAAAATTAGGGTTTATGGGTCAAATTGGGGAAGACAAGTATTTGTTACTTGCGTTTCGGTTTAAATGGTGTTATAGGACCATTTTCACTAGTGTTGAGTGACTACTGGTTAGTTTGGGCGTTGTTTTTGCTTGGAAGTACACTTGGGTCAAAATTGCACTAAGTGTCAATTTTGGTTGGTTTGTAATCCACCCTAATTGTGTTGTTTATTATGTGATAAATGGAATTGGTACTTTCCATTGGTGGTTTGCGGACTTGACTTTGCATTCATCAAGGCGCTAAGGTGAGTGTAAATATATTATATGCGTATGTATGTGTAGGATGGGTGCGGGTGCATAGAGTGACCCTTGCTCGGGTTTACTCTACATGCGTATGGGAGAATGGACTCCGTGGGTTTGATCGGGTCCATGTTGTATGCATATGCGTTTTAGGTTACCACCCTTGGGGTAGTGAATCTTGTAAGTATACAGATTCACGTTGGCGTGTGATTTGGCCAACCCCGTTGATGTTGATGAGGCATATTGGGATGGTGAATCTTGTGTAGTTTAGATTCACGATGTCGTGTATAGTTCCAACATTCCCAGTTGTGTTGTTATGACTTAGGGTGTGCATCTTGTGTAGTCCAGATCCACTCGGGCGTGTGTAGTTCCGCCAACCCTATAGTCATTTAGTTTAGGTACGAATCTTGTGTAGTTCAGATTTATAAGGCATGTGTAGTTCGACCATCCTCAATTGTAGTCGGGAGGAAGGTAGTGAATCTCGTGTAGTTCAGATTCACTTAGGCATGTGTAGTTTGGCCAACTTTCATATGTTTAAGGTTAAGGAGTTAACCTTGTGGTACTGGCTATATTTTCGTATATGTGTATATATATGTTGTTGTGTTGTAGCTAATCTTGCGGTTTGGACATGGTGGTACGTTATGTATAGCTTTACTTAGTTATACAAGGATGTGGTATTTGTTTATTACTTGTGTTGGTGATACGTATTCATTTTATGCATATGTATGAATATAGTATGTTTATCCTCACTAAGCTTTATAGCTTACCCTCTCGTTGTTTATATTTTTATAGATTCGCAAAGAAGAGGTGGCAAGGGTAAGCGCGGGGATTAGTGGATTATTGCTGGTTGCTTTGAAGACTTTGCTTTTGGATTCGATTTAGGATTGGGTAGTGTTTTCCCAATCACCATGCTCGGTCTTATGTCGGAGTTAAACGCTTTGAGTCGAAAGTGTCTTTTCGTCGTGTTAAACGGGTCGTGGGTTGTTATGCCCATTTTGACACCTAGCTTATGTAATGTATAAATTAAAGTTGTTTAAACTTGTCGGGTATTGGAAATGTTTTGTAAATATATTCATGGCGTCGTTGTTATCCAAATTTATGCGTTATATAAAAAGAAAAAAATTTCGGGTCGGTATTAACGGGTTGAGTCGTTTCAATTGTATATTTTTATTTTTATAGGAGTCCATTTTATATTTCAATCAAAACCTTTTAAACTAATGAGACGATCTGGATAATTACAAGATACATCCTAATATATATATATATATATATATATATATATATATATATATATATATATATATATATATATATATATAGGGGCACGATCCATGGATAAGCTTAAAAGGAGTACAAACGAGATAAGCAAAATAAAAAATTTTTTTTTTTTTGAATTTTTTTTTACATTCATAAATCTGCATTAAAATGCACCTCTAATCAATTTTTTTCATAAAAAAAAAAAGTTCAAAATCTTTCAAAAATCGATGATGAATGGTAAAGTTAATCATTCATTGGGTTAATTTATCATTCATCTTGTTTACGATGAATGATAAAATTAATCAATGCTAAAAAAAACCAGATGAATGGTTAAATTAACCATTCATCTATTTTTTTATCATTCTTCATAAACAGATGAATGGTTAAATTAACCATTCATCTGCTTTTTTTAGCATTGATTAATTTTATCATTCATCGCGAACAAAAGGAATGATAAATTAACCAGATGAATGGTTAATTTTACCATTCATCATCAATTTTTACCATTCATCATCGATGTTTACCATTCATCATCGATTTTCGAACGATTTTGTTAAAAAACTTTTTAAATTTTTTCGTTTTCTTCTATTTGCATATTAAAGGATTGTTTTTTTTTAAAAAAAAATTTGAAATTTTACTTATCCCGTTTGTGCCCCATTTAGTGCTTATCCATGGATTGGTCCACTATATATATATATATATATATATATATATATATATATATATATATATATATATATATATATATATATATATATATATATATATATATATATATATATATATATATATATATATATATATATATATATATATATATATATATATATATATGGTTTAATTCATGGCTAAGCAAATTTACTGGCTAAGTGGGATAAACAAAATCAATTTTTTATTATAATTTTTTTATGCATAAATGTGCATCAAAATGCTCTCCTAATCTATATTTTTATATGCCAAAAACATTCAAAATTGTTAAAAAATAGATAATGAATGATAATAATCGTGATGAATGATTAATTTATCATTCATCTGAATAGTGATGAATGATAAATTAATCATTCATCAATATTCAGATGAATGATGAATTAATCATTCATCACGATCATCATCGATTTTTTAACGATTTCGTTATTTTATTTTATTTTTTTGTAATTTTTGTGTTTTTTCTTCAACCTGCATATTAATAAACCATAAAAAGATATTTTTTTTAAAAAAATTTTTTTGAAATTTTGCTCTTATCCGTTCTTAACCGTTTTTAAGCTTAGCCATGAATCGCGCCTCATATATATATATATATATATATATATATATATATATATATATATATATATATATATATATATATATATATATATATATATATATATATATATATATATATATATATATATATATATATATATAGGGGCAGAATCAATGGGGAAGTAACCAATCCGGGAGAAGCGGGGGGAAGCAAAATTTTATTTTTTTTGTTTTCTTTTTGGAATTTTTTTTTTTTTTTGCATCAAGATCACACGAAAATATGAATATTTAAAAAAGACACATCGTGATGAATGTTACTCCTCTGTCTCATCTTAATAGTCCATGTTTGACTTTTAAAGTCTTTGTTGCTCAACTTTGACTCAAAATATTTATGTTTGTGTTATATATTATTTGATGAAATTGTGAAGATGATGAAGGGAGTAATGAAGAAGTTAACATGCAAGACAAGCGATACGGAGGACGAAAATTCAAGTGAATCAATCTAAGAAATTCCTGAAGTAAAATAATTAGGTTGTGGAATGTGCAAGACGATTATGCTATGAATCTATGGTTGAATGTAAACATAATTCATTCGAATATTGTAATGCCTTAATCTCACTCAAAAATATGAAAGATTAAATAACTTAAAATGTATTACAGATAACATGCGGCTGTAGGTACAGCTGACTGTGACAGTGACAGCAGATTGACTGCAATTCATTCAAGGTTCATTAAATACACACCAATAGCAAATCAATATCACTATCTTACAAACAATATCCAAAAGCAATCAAATTTAACTCCATATTTAAAATTCTTGAACAAAACAATTACTCAAAATGGATGGAAATCCTCTACTCAAGATTTTTTAAATTGAGAATTCTCAAAGAACATCTTGCACCCCAAAGCAATGAGCTCTTCAAAACCCTTTATCTTCTCAAATTCCAAACATCACTCAAATCTCAAAATGATAAAAGTTCTCAACAAACCTCTATGTGATGAAAAGAAGAACACTCAAGATGATTCAAGACATATCCAAGAAGAACATGAAGTATTCTATGACTATCCCACTCTTCAAAGTGAGTTTGACAAAATTGGATGGGGATCATTTCTTTCACTCAAAACCTACACATTTCCTTCCCTTGTCAAGCAATTCTATTCAAAGTTTGAATTTACCTCTGACTGAAGAGTAAAATTCACTCTGCTTGATCAAGACCATGTGATGACACTTAAGCGATTTGGCTACATCCTTATAGTGCCGACAAAAGGAGCTGAGTTCTATGATACGGAAAATCATATACAACTCCTTACCAAGTTCATTCCAAGAAGAGCATTAACCTCATTCTTCATTGATCCAGAACTAAAACTAAGTACTCTCTGTCAAGAAGGAGTCTTTGACAATGACATTCGACCAGAGTATGGGACATGCAAAATGATCATAAGTCATAAAATCTTCTTCAGAAAAGAAGATGATGATAAAGTATCCACGACTGAACTTGGACTCATGTGGTGCTTAACCAAGTCCATACAAGTAAATCTTGCCTACGTAATGGCTTCCAGGATGCAAGATCTTAAACAAGATCTTACGCAACCCTATCCCTATGGTCGCCGCTTGACGCTTCTGTTCAAGCATCTCAACGTACTGAACTTCACATCTCCCTCAGGAACCAAATGCATCATCACCCATGCTTAATTCCACAAAGAGCGGCTTTCAAGCATATTAGGATAAAAGTCATGGTTGTACCCTCCATGCATATTTTCATATATGCATCACTATGTTTCGTGCTTGCTTTAAATAAAATGTGTGCTTGTTATGTTTTATTATATGTTTTCCAACGTGCACAATTTAAGGGGGAGCTTTTCTCTCAGGGCGAGCTTAGTTCTAGGGGGAGCTAACCTTTTTGCTTTGACAAAAGGGGGAGAAAGATGGATACAAGTGATTGTTAACACTTGCATATTTATAGCAAAATATCCTTCGTCACTTGTATGTTTGTCATCATCAAAAAGGGGGAGAATGTTGGTTGAATGTTGGTTAATGAACTAAACGACAAACTTAAGTATGATTAACCAAAGAATATGTTTTGATGATGACACATACATATGCATAAGTGATGACTGACATCTTAACATAAAACACGCAAGGTCACTAATCCATACTTTATCTTGCAAACAACCAAGTCAAACATAGCTTAAAGAATGAAATTAAAAGTTCAGCTAAATACACGGTCAAGGTACGTTCGACCGCACAGCCAGCCGCAGAACCCCAAACTGAATTGCAACACAGTTTTATGAAAACAAGTTGTACGGTCTCCACCACGGTCAACCGCAGTGTGACCGCAGTTTTCTCGGTTATCAATTTTGACCAAATAAAGTTTGACTAGTTTCCGACATCTATAATTCATGAAACATTTCTCAACATGCTTAGAATAGATGTCCTTTCCATACTCAATTGAGTTTTGGTCATAAAAACACTAATTGTGGTTGATTACGCCTAATGACATCTTAATGACAAATTAACCAAGATTAAGCATAACACATAAGTGTTAATCAACAACTTGTGATCTTAATTCTTATCTAGACATCCTTAGTATGATCATCAAATACCAACACACTTAAGTCAATGTCACTAGAACAATAATTGATATTGAAAATGACTTAGTGATTAATTAAGGCTAAATGAGGAACAATGCTCTCAATTGTAACTAGTAAAGACTTGTAATCCTAAAATACACTTAGATACATTTAGGATGGTCACCAAGTCCCAACTAGAGATTGCTCTTACCTTGTGCATGTGTTAGACATTAATGTGTGCTTACACATTAATCATGCAATATGTTATATTGCAAGTAAGCTTGCTAAAAGCTTAAATTACAAGTTGTGCAAATATCTATATGATTGATCTTATAGTAACTATCTCTTGCTATGTGTGAGTATTACTTGCTACTTGCCAATATGCTTAATACTCATAAATTTGTCAACTTGATTAATATGTTTGCTATGAGCTTGCTAGTTAGGATTCAAGTAACTAACATACTCCAATAGATTCTGTGTAAAATAGTTCACAATGAAATTATAGTCAATTATCTATTTGATCTAGTCTAACTAAGCGTGATTGCTTGTTCAAGTATGACTTAACTTTGATGTCTTTACATACTTCATGATTATCTTATAAAGACATCATTCAATTAATCTCTACCTAAACTCAAATGGAACATGACTTGTGATTAATTGAAACTAGGAAGATAATGACATAGTGACTAGTCTTTAGAATTGAACCAAATGCATTAAAGTGACTAACTAAGTCTTGACCAATCTGAGATTTCCCAAAATATCAATCAAGACACTTCTCCAAGAATGTTGGGTTTACCACTAATGGAGTGTTATGTCACTTTCATGCAATAAGACCAAATCTCACACACTTAATGCATATAGTACTTGTATAGGATGTTTGGTTTCTTTTGCAAGTGCTAGAAGGAGTAAAGGTGCCAAAATGTGGTGTTCAAATTTGAGTCAAACGGCTATACAACAGATACTAAATTTGGACTGGAGCACGCACGGTCGAACCACGGTCGACCGTGATGGCAACCGTGTGTCAACGGCTACTTTTTGAATCCCACTAGAAAAGGCAAACATTAAGGAGCATTTGAAGCTGACCCTCTTGCATATTTAAAAGGCATATTTCCAGAGATCACAAGGGCTCTAATTACTACTCAAATGTGATCAAGCAAGAGAAGATTCTATGATCTTATAGATATAGAATTTGGTTGTTGTAAACTTACTAATCAAATCCATTAATCTTGTGAGTTTACTTAGTGTAATGGATGTCCTAGTATTGTCTTAGGATCATCATTACAAAGTGTATAAGTCTTGTAACTTCAATTAGTAGAAGCATAGGTTAGCTTAGTGATCTACTTCCTTAAAGGGACTTAGGAAGTTGATTAATCTCATTTGGAGATTAATACTTGTCCAAGGTGAAGACAAGTTGATCTAGGTTGGAGTTGATCTTTCAAAGGCATAGAAAGATTAGGTTTATTGTCTACCAAAGAAGTTGAAGACTTGTAAATCGGATCTCCACCGGGTTTGGAGAAAAGTGCTTAGTGAAGCAACAAATCCCGATTAGTATAATCGGGGAGTGGATTAAGGAGGATTAGTTAACATCCACCCGAACCACTATAAATCATTGTGTCTATGTTCTCTACATTACTTCATTTATCATTTTGAACATATACACTACACACATCAAGTTTGAGTTGAATTGGTTGATCAAAGTTAATCGAATTTAGTAATCAGTCGAAAAAGTGTTAAAAACGTATCAAGTAACTATTCACCCCCCCCCCCCCTCTAGTTACTTACAAAAACTATTTTGAGTCAAAGTTAAGTAAAAAAGACTGTAAAAGTCAAACAAGGACAATTAAGATGAGACGGAGGGAGTATTATTTAGGCGAAAAAACGACCGACAAAAATAACATTCAAGATAATATTGATCGTGAAGAATGTTAACATTTTTTTCATGTTTTGTGAAGTAAAATTTAACCCGATTTAGAGTTTAGGGTTTAAGGTTTGGTGTTTTGGATTTAGTCCATAAACTCAAAACCCCAACCCTAAACCCTAAACCCTAAACCCTAAACTCTAAACCCTAAACTCTAAACCGTGCGTGTTAAAAACTCAATCTAAATTCTAAATCTAAACCCTAAACCCTAAATTTCTAAACCCTAATATCTAAACCCTATAAACCATAATATCTAAACCCTAATATCTAAAAACTCAACATACGCTCGAAAAACACGATAATTGTTATATATTACTTCTTCGAGCGTTTTCCCGCCAAAATAAAAACATTTATCACAAAGTGTCTTTATTAAATGTTCATATATTCATCCAATCTATAATGTTCGTGAACAAAGTTTTTTCAAAAAACGAAAAAAATAAAAATTTTGCTTCCCCCCGTTTCACTTCAATTTGTTACTTCCCCCTTGATCCTACCACTATATATATATATATATATATATATAGTGGTAGGATCAAGAGGAAAGTAACCAAGCGGGGGGAAGCAAAATCTTTTGTTTTTTGTTTTTTATAAAAACTTTGTTCACGAACATTATAGATTGGATGAAAATATGAACATTTAATAAAGACACTTTGTGATAAATGTTTTTATTTTGGCGGGAAAACTCTCGAAGAACTAATATATAACAATTATCGTGTTTTTCGAGCGTATGTTGAGGTTTAGATATTAGGGTTTATAGGGTTTAGATATTAGGGTTTAGAAATTTAGGGTTTAGGGTTTAGATTTAGGGTTTAGATTCAGGATTTAGATTGAGTTTTTAACACGAACGGTTTAGGGTTTAGAGTTTGGTGTTTTGGGTTTATGGAATAAATCGGGCTACATTTTACTTCACAAAATATGGAAAAAAAACGTTAACATTCTTCACGAACAATATTATCTTGAATGTTATTTTTGTCGATCGTTTTCCCGCCTAAATAATAACATTCATCACAAAGTGTCTTTTCTAATTGTTCAAATTTTCGTGTGATCTTGATGCCTGAAAAACAAAATTCCAAAAAAAAAACGAAGAAAAAAAAAATTTGCTTCCCCCCGATTGGTTACTTCCCCATTGATCCTACCCTATATATATATATATATATATATATATATATATATATATATATATATATATATATATATATATATATATATATATATATATCATTTCTAATTTGTTTGCCAACACACAACCTATATCATTATCTATATATTCAGTATTCAATTGGGAGTGGCTCGGAACTTGTTCGTATTCATATTTGATATAATTTATCACGTTAAAAGTAATAAAGAATCAAGAAAACAATAATTTTTGTAGTTTATTTCAATTACGATAAAGATTATCATGAGTTGTAATCTCTCAATTCAATAATTTGCTTAAAATCCAACGGATCAATAAGAGCGCGACAATCACATGTGATTGGAAAAAAAAATTTCAAAAATTATTTTTTAATTTTTTTTCCTGAATTTTTTTTAAAAACTGTTTTTTTTTAAATTTAGCATTTCAAATCCAATCACATGTGATTGTAAAACACAGTCACATGTGATTCTGCATGTCAAATCCAATAACATGTGATTGAAAAAAAAAATTCAAAATTTTAAAAAAAAAAAATTTCAACCGGAAACAAACTTCAATTCGATGATTTGATCAAGTTTGTTAACATTTCGTGATCATATCTTCAAAATTTCAGACTTTAATTCGGTGATTTGATCAAGTTTTGATCAAAAAACTTGATGTTTAAAGGTTTTAGCACAAACTTACTGAAATTCGTCATTTTACTAAAAAAAAAATTTAATCACATGTGATTGGATTTGACATACAAAATCACATATGATTTGGTTTTACAATCATATGTGAGTGGCATGCAGAATTACATGTGATTTACTGCATGTCAAATCCAATCACATTTGATTGGAAAAAAATAGAAAAAAAAATTTTCGAAAAAAAAATTAAAATTTTTAAAAAAATATATTTTTTTTATTTTTTTTTCAATCACATGTAATTATCGCGGCGTGTGTCGCACTCTGATTAATCCCTTGAATCTGAACTTAAAAGTTAGTTTCATTTGAATATTCTTCCTATTATCATATCAATAATTGTTTCTTCAATTTAAAATATGTTTTACTATCCTAAAATCGCATTAGGCATGTGTCAACATTTGTAGCTATAACTAATACGCGTATTATAAATTATATCATACGACTTTCTTGACAATAAAAATGTAATTTAACCAATAAAACAAGAAATAATAATACTAAACATTTGATTTAGATATTTCTATATTTTTATTTTTAAAACATACTAAAACAAACATAGTATATTTAAATGAGTGCTTTAACGAGGCAACAAATTAACAAAACATTATCTTTAAATACCATACATCCAAAAGAAAATTAACAAAAATCCAAGTAAAACGAGCCAAAAAGATTGAATATAAAATTACACATTTGACCTTGGGATGATTACCCTTTTGGTCTTTGCCCAATACATTCTGACACATATTCACAGGCTTTTTGGGAAGAAAAGCAAAATTGTCATGGATATGTGTAGTGTATACAGAATCCCCATATGTACCCTACAATACAAGACTCACATAACACTACAAAACATTCTTCTTCCCTAACCAACTCAATTATTTATATAAAGTTTTATTTTTACAGAGTACAACTTTTTTAAGCTCATTTCACGTGGTATATAAAGTTTACAATTGCTGAATTTTAAAAAAACTAATAGGAAGAGTAAGAAATGTATAACATTGCTCAAACATAACATTTTCTGTTCATATCTCTAAAAATGACGAATATTTTTATTTAAAATACATGGTCTAACAAGCAATACATATACATGACATTATGACAAGTTATATTTGAGGTTTTAAAACTCCCTCATCTTTTTTTTTAGTAAAAAACTTTAACTTTATAAAAACCCAAAACTCCCTCATCTACCCATATATGTAAACAAACATTTATTCAACTATAAATGTGATATTTTTACTTCTATATGATAATACATTGTTTTTTTTTTTTTTTTAACAGCATGATAATACATTGCATTACTGTATATGTTTCTAAAGAACTAACAATTTACAGTAATGGAGTTTTCGTATGTTTAAAACTATGTGTGTGATGTTTTTAAATAATACAAGCTTTTATGGTTTTCATATATCCCCAAATTTTTATATAAGTTCTAGTTTTTGCTAAAAAATAAATAAATAAAATAAATAAAAAATTCACAAGGCACTTAATGACAACGGGATAAATTTACCACATATTATATCATTTTCAAGTTATAATGATCCATTCTCATATGAGTCAATATTAGATTTGTTTGTACTTATGTATATCATAACTTCAAACTAATCTATCAACATCATTAATTATTATATTAGGACAGCAAGAAAGAAATATTCCTTAATCATTCTCTCATTGTCATTTGTTTCTTATTAGCATCACTTAGGTTATTTAGAAAAAATTCTACAAGACAATCATTTTATACGCGATTATGTTAAAATATGACAATAAATGTATCAACCAAATTACGTTCGGAAAAAAGCCCCAATTTGTGAACCCTAGCACCGAGCGACTCTTCTCCTTCACCGGAATCACTCCGGCGGGATCAAACGCTGGGGATCTTCATCTTTCTCTTATCATGTCTCGACAAGATCACATCGACACCTCCAAACTCGCAACCACAATTTACATCACCAATTTCCCTCGCTCCTTCGGTACCAGTGATTTACGCGATCTCTGTAAAGAACATGGAAAAGTCTTTGACGTGTACATCGCTCGAAAACTATCGAAAGTGGGCTGCAGATTTGCCTTCCTTCGTTTCATCAATGTCGACTCAATTGCTTCACTGGAATCAAGTTTATCCGCGACTTGGATAGGTAACTATCATTTATTTGCAAAACTCGCTAGATTTAACAGGGACGATTTATTTTCTCGATCAGCTAAGGCTTCTAAGCCCGTGGGTAAGCCTTTCATTCATCCCACTAGGGTTCATAATTTCAGTGAATTTCCTTCTTTGAATGAGAACTCTTTTGCATCGATATTGAAAGGTGTGGAACCTATTAAACCTGTTAAGATCATCAAGTCTATTGTGATACCTGACTCGGACTTGGTGAAACCAATTGAAGCACCTCTGTTATTTTTTGCTAAGTTAAAGGATCCGGAACTAATCCCATGTATCAAACGTATTTGGGATGCGGAAGGTTTCGCTGATCTGGGTTTCAACCATTTGGGGGGATCGTGGATTGATGTGGTTTTCCCAAACATAGACTCATTCTCGAACTTTAATTGCCATGAAAAAATTCAGTCTTATGTTGAGGAAGTAAAAGAATATGATGAACTTTTCGTGGTTAAAGAACGTGCGGTTTTGTTAGATATTGGTGGCCTCCCTGCTTGTGCATGGACGAAAGATATCTATAAGAAGGTGGCCTTAAACTTTGGTTACAAATCTTTCACTGTCAATGCTTTAGACAACTCTAGACGTGGAAAGATTTGTATCATTACAGAACGACTTGATTACATTCATGATGTCATCCATGTTTCGGTTAAGAACAAAGTGTATAAGGTCCTTGTTCGGGAGACATCAGACTGGACCCCTTATATCTTGGATTTTGATGATAACTCTTCATCTCAGGATTCACATGATATGTATGCCTCTGAGGAAATTAATTCTGTTACCTCATCAGGTTCTTTTGTAGACAATACCTTTCTCAATGAAGCTGATCCATCCTTGTTTCCTAACTTACACTCAGAACACATCGAAATGAAACAACAAGAGCAGGAGACTAATAAGGTAAATGTTGAAAATGTTGTTAATGATATTGAATCGAAGTCAGGTGATCAGAATGCTTCCAAACAATCTTATTTTTTTTAACCCCCGGGGATTATTGAAATGAGGGTTCATTCTCTGATTGTTAGCAATAAAAATTTTGGCAGCAAAAGAAACACTTCAAGTCCTGTTTCTATTTCATCTGCTGCGGTACAGGAGAACATTATAAACAAGCATGTGAATATGGGAAAGATACTCGGTTACGATTTGGGCAACATCACAAAAGAACACCAAACAGTTATATTGAGTATGGGTGGATTCAATACTGTTTAATGAATTTTTTATCTCTTAACATTGGAGGCGGGATGTTCAATAAATTAAAACAAAATTGGTTAGGAAATTGTGCAATGATCATTATGTTTCGGTGCTAGGTCTTCAGGAAACAAAGATGGCGTCTCTCGATTATGTTGCCATTAAGGCGTTTTGGGGAAATTTTCATTTCAAAGTTGCTGCTTCTAGTGCCCGTGGTCGTTCAGGTGGGATTGTTACTATCTGGGACCCCCGAGTGTTTACTAGTACACGTGTTATTTCTTTTGACAATGTGCTTGTTGTGCAAGGTCATTTCGCTAATCGCTCCTCTGTTTCGTACATTTTCAACGTTTACGCTCCTCAATCGCTTGTATTAAAGAAACGTTTATGGTTGTTCATTATTTCTTTCATGGCTTCGAATGAAGGCGGTTACCTTATTTTTGGCGATTTTAACTATGTTAGAACCACGTCTGAGAGAATGGGTACTGGATTTTGTAATCGAACATCTGAGGCTTTTAATAATTTTATTGAAGAGGGGAATCTTGTGGATATTCCTCTTGGTGGAAGAGCGTACACTCGAGCTAACAAGTCGTTTACTAAGAGAGCAAAACTGGACCGATTTCTTGCTTCTAATGGGTTCTTAAATTCTTTCCCAAATTTGGTTGGTTCCATCCTCACTAACCTTTGGTCGGATCATTGTCCTATTCTCTTCGCAATGAGGTAATCGATTATGGCCCCACTCCTTTTAAACTATTCAAAAGTTGGTTCGATTTAGATGGCTTTGAGAATACTGTTATCAGTTGCTGGAATAACACCGAGACATATCTCAGCTCAAATCCTCAAATACGTTTTAAAGACAAACTAAAACGGGTTAAGGGTGCCTTGAAAGAGTGGAATATTTCCCTGAGATCGCAGGCTATGTCTGATCGAATCTCCCTCGTTAATCAGATAAAAGGTATTGACGACGAGCTGCAGTTGGTCACTGACCCGATTTCCTTAGCGAGTTCTCGTTCTGAAATCCTTAAAGATCTGACCTTGATCGAGTCGGCTGAAGCTTCGAATATGGCACAAAAAAATAGAAAGTTGGCTATTAGCTTGGGTGACGAGAATACTTCTTTTTTCACACTTCAATCAATAGAAAACGAAAAATGCTTCAAGTTAACGGTATCATGTCTAATGGTATTTGGGAAACTTCTCCTTTAAGGGTCAAAGAGGTTTTTCTTGAATTTTTCTCTAATAAGTTCAAACATGTTCCATGTGCTTCGGTCACTGCTCCTAGTCGCCACTTAAAACAACTTCACGAGTCTAAAGCTACCTTTTTATGCTTGTCTTTTTCTGAAACAGAGATCAAAGAAGCAGTGTGGTCGTGTGGTTGTAACAAAGCCCCGGGGCCCGACGGTTTCTCTTTTAGATTCGTTAAACACTTTTGGGAAACGATTAAACATGATATCTTCTGTATGGTACATGACTTTGAAGATGAATGCTTTATTCTGAGAGGCTGTAACTCTTCGTTCTTCTCTCTTATCCCGAAAAAAGATCATCCTATTCACGTTCACGACTTCCGCCCGATTAGTCTTATTGGTATTCAGTATAAGATATTGGCAAAGCTTCTTGCCAATAGATAATCTCTTGTCATTGACGATATTATTAGCCCGAAACAAACGGCATTCATAAAAGGCCATCAAATTCTTGACTGTCCGTTAATCATTAATGAGTTGGTGGAATGGTGCAAGAAGAGAAAAAAAAAAGCTCTTTTCTTCAAGGTCGATTTTGACAAGGCCTTCGATTCGATTCATTGGGAGTATATTCTTACTATGCTCTCAAACGTGGGGTTTGGTCCGAAGTGGGTCAGTTGGATTCGCGCATGTCTTTCTTCGTCTTGTGCCTCCGTGCTTATAAATGGTAGCCCTTCTGCTGAGTTCACCATCGGTCGTGGTCTACGACAAGGAGACCCGTTATCTCCGCTTTTATTCATCATTGGTATGGAAGGTCTCACCGCTGCCTTAAAAGATGCTTTAGATGCTTCGTTGTATAAAGGGCTAAGGGTTGGCGATCCTAACCATGGTGAACTAGTCTCTCATTGTATTTATGCCGATGATGCTTTGTTTGTAGGCGAATGGGATGATACAAATGCCACGAACCTGGTTACTATTCTTGGTTGTTTCTTTTTGGTGTCTGGTTTAAAAGTCGACCTCCTTAAGTCGAATTTGTTTGGTGTTGGAGTTCATTCGCAGGAAGTTGCTCGATTAGCTGCCATTATGGGTTGCTCCAATTCAGCCTTACCTTTCCATTTTCTTGGCCTTCCGGTCGGTCTTAACATGTCTAGAATCGCCAATTGGGACCCGATCATTTCTAAGATAAAGAAGCGACTTGCATCTTGGAAGACGAATATGATTTCTTTTGGTGGTAGTCTCACTTTGATCAAGTCTGTTCTTGGGGGTCTCGGCACTTACTATATTTCTTTGTTCAAGGCTCCTTGCAAGGTTATTCATACCATGGAATCTTTACGAGCGGTTTTTTTTTTTGGGAGGTAAGGACAATGCTAGAAAAATAAATTGGGTAAAGTGGAAACTTATTCAAAATTCGTTTGCAAATGGTGGCTTAAATGTTGTAAATCTTGTTTCTCTAAATCATGCTCTTATTTATAAATGGAGATGAAGATTACTTGTGAACTATAATGCTTTGTGGGCTAGAGTTATTACATTGATTCATGAGATCAAATCCAGTGACATGAGTTATTCAAAGCGTTTTTCTTCAGGTACTTGGGCTGCCATTTGCAAATGTGTTGCTGCGATTCATGATAAAAACATGATTCCTCCTTCTCTAATGCATATCAAGCTTGGAAATGGTTCTCTTTCTAGTTTCTGGTACGACCCATGGCTGGAAGGAACGCCCCTTGCTTCGAGATTCCCCCGTCTTCTTACTTTGGACACCCGAATTGGTTGCTGAGCGATTTCAAAATGGAGTGTGGACGTGGTTCTGGAGACGAGATTTAAGGGGTGGTATTGAGTAGTTTTCATTCTCTTCGTTACTTAGTCTTCTAGCTCCCATTATCTTATCAAGGGAGAAAGATATCTGGGTTTGGGATGGTTCCAGCTCTAATATTTTCTCTGTATCTGATGCAAGGTGCCAAATTGATTCGCATAACTTAGCCCCTCCCTCACGCAAAACTGATTGGTTCACGACGTTTCCTCCAAAGATTAATATTTTTATCTGGCACTTAAAGATGCAACGTCTTGCAACAAAAGAAAATCTGGAGAAAAAAGGCAACATTCTCTCCAATTCGGCTTGTGCTCTTTGTGATCTTCATGCGGATACTGATCATCATATTTTTGTTACTTGCAACATTAGTAGACAAATATGGGTTTATATTGGTTCATGGGTAAATATGCACATTCCTTGTTGGGCTTCGATGGAAGAATTGTGGACTTGGTTTGATGGCTTGCAGATTCAAGGAAAGAAACGTTTGGTTCTAAGAAGCATTTGGTATTCGACTCTCTGGAACATGTGGCGGCTCCGGAACAGCTATACCTTCAACGATGCGGCTTTCAGAAAATCTCATGTTTTGGATAACATTATTGTTTCTTCTTTTTTTGGTTGTTCTCTAGATATAAAAAACATAAAGTTAATTGGTCCTTGTGGTTGCAAAACCCTTTGGACTCTTTGTAATTTTTTGTTTTCTTTCCCGGGCGCTTTGCTTGTGGGTAATAAATTTCTTCTGCTGTTCTAAAAAAAAAAATGTATCAACCAAATGACAAACTAATGATACGCATATCGAATCCATATCAAATAACTCTTATTCTCATAAGAATTATATCTATGTTACAAGTAAAAAACAAATATTAACATGATGGGAACAGGCTAGAAGCGAGCAGGCCAGGATTTTCGACCAGGAATTCCGACCAGGAATTCCAACCAGGATTTGACGACCAGGATTTTTCGTCCACGATTTTCCGGCGAGGATTTTTCGTCGAGGATTTTCCGTCCAGGACTTTCCGACAAGGATTTTCCGTCCAGGATTTTCCGTCTAGGACTTTCCGACAAGGAATTTTCGACAAGGATTTTTCGTCCAGGATTTTCCGTTCAGGATTTTCCATTTAGGACTCAAGGCTATCTTGTATGTAAACCCTTTAACGTGAGCAATTTCCACGTCAGCTACTTGTAATAAACTTGTAGTACACTTTGTACTACCACATTTGCCTATAAATAAGGCATTATATTACTCAAAGAAGGATCCCCAATCCTTTTACTCACACTTACTACAAGAAGCATGGTGAGAACCTCTTTCTCCCTCTTCATCATCTTTATCAAGAAGAGATCTACTTTCTCTCTCTTGATTATCCACATGAAGCTTGGAGAGATTTACTTTCTCTCACTTCATCATCCTCATCAAAGGAGAGATCTACTTTATCTCACTACATTCTTAGATACTAATTACTCAATCTAATTGAGGATTAGTCAATCCATTGTTTAACGCCCTTGGAATCCAAATTTCAAATCAAGGTTTGCACAATTATTGGAGATTAAACAATGGATCGATAATATTTTCCCCAAATTAGCACTCGAAATTTTTACAGTACATTTTATGTTCGATCATAAACATTGTTTGCTTTTTGATACATTTAAAGCATATTGACTGAATTATGACAAAAGTATAAGAAGAAGGGATAAGATAAGACAGTCCTGTAGGTCAAAAAATGAGAATACAATTTAAATGATCCGGTCGAATAATTTAATATGTGATCAAGCCAAAATCAACTTGAGTGCAGATGTATGAAAAGTAGACTAACCTTCAAAAGATATTCCTACGGTTAAGAATGGTGGATTTGAGTGGTGTTGTGGTGGTTGTCTTTTGCCGAGCCTCCAACGTGATTTTTAAGAGAATATTATAAATAAGTGTGTGAATTAGCCTCCAAATGACACTTAAGGCTAGTATTTATAGTGGTACAATCGGCGGTTATGCCAATAACCGCCATATTATTAAGTGCTCAATCAATAATCAACTCTAGAATCTTCTAATCGCCCACAACTTACTCCATGATCTCCACGTCCTCCTATAATTTCGGACATGCACCAGCTCAGCACAGCTTGGTCAACAATAAGACGCTATGCTACCCGTAGAGTAGCGTTACGTTTGTGACGACCCGGAAATTTTCGACCAAATTTAAACTTAATTTTTACATGATTTCGACACGATAAGCAAAGTATGTAATGTTGAGTCTCAAAAATTTTTGAACTATATCATGTAATCAATTGCCCTTTGACTGGCTCGACGATTCACGAACATTTATGTGTATATAGATATGTATATATAATATATAGTTATATTAGTTGAAAATGTTAACAAAGTATTAGATGTATAATACTTTACATGAACGTATTTATTTCAATATATTTATTAACGGAATTAAAAGATAATATCAAAAGATTGAATTATCAGATACATTGTGATATGATTAAGGTCTCTGTTGTGAGGTCCACTGTGATTTAAGAAATCTATTCTTTTTAACGATATTCGGAAAATGGTAAAGTGATTTACAAGTAAGAACAAATGTGTCAATTAACGGGAACTAGACAAGGGTTAGTGGAGATTCCTATTTGAATTTCAATTCAGGCTTTATAATATTTTCCTCGTGACTTTGATAAGATAACTATTTTAGTTTTCATTTTACTTAATGTGAAAGTAAGAACGTGGAGTGTGAATAACTTAGACGTTGGATACCGACAAGTAATTAAATCGACATTTTACATTAAGATGATTTCATACGTTTATTAAACCTTTGGACTTTATCCCATGCTTCACCAACAAACTGTAATTTAAAGACTTGAAACCTATTATGAGTATATATAATTTTACTTTTCTAATACGTTTTATGATATAACGATTTCCATTATTTTAACCTTTTAACCAAATGATTCTTAAATATACTGGTTGGAAAACCAAAATTTATAATATTTATTAAACGTTTTCAAGGACTGAATTATTAAAACATTTCGTCTATAAAAAGTACATTATTATGTTTATAAATTTAGAAGAACTTAATCTCAACATTATATTATAAATATTAAATTACAAATATATATTTGTTGTCTCGAAAATACAAATGTGATATGATATCATATCTTCTATTATTTAAACGATTCTAAATTATATAATTAGATTTGAAAAACTAAATATTATATTAAATATATATTTTAATTGGATATATAAATTTATATATATATTTTACAATGTAATATTAACCTAGTTATAAATCGTTATGATTTAAGTAATATTTTTAACATATTATTAAATATATTTTAATAAACAACGAGAAGTTGATTTATGGAAGTAATTGACCAAAACACTCGAACATTCAAGTTACACTTCAAATAGGATAGTTCTTCATTGATTTGAGTCTTGTTATTTATAAAGGTACAATACACGAAAAGCAAAGTACAAGTTTTCTAAGCGTAGAAACGTCGTTTGAAAAACCGGAACCGAGACATTAATCGAGTGACAATGTATAAGTCATTAGAACAAAAATTACAGGTTAACTATACACGAGAATATAATATAATATTAATTTAACTATATAAATTTAATATATATATATATATATATATATATATATATATATATATATATATATATATATATATATATATATATATATATATATATATATATATATATATATATATATATATATATATATATAATTATATTATAAAACTAGTGTCGGCAAACCTGATTCATCAACCATGAGCTGGAACAGAGGAGGTCGCGATCACGGGCCTTGTTCCCTTTGGCACTCCGCTATCGCAGAGATGATGATTCAGGTTTTGGCCTATAAAGCTCGAACGACTTCGGGTGATTCATTTCACCAATTATTTCAATCTCTCTATCTCAGAGATACATACTCCGTAATATATTTATTTTATTTATATTATTATTATTATTATTATTATTATTATTATTATTATTATTATTATTATTATTATTATTATTATTATTAATTGTATTATTATTATTAGTAGTATTGGTATTATCATTATTTATACATAAAATACTACGACGAGGTTCTGCTCGCATGATTACAAAACGGGTTTTCAAACGAGTTATAGCTATGGAGGTTATGGGTTATAACTATGGAGGTTACGGGAAATGTTCATGGGTATTGTTCGTGAGGTCAATCTAGTGTTTATCATTTCCATTGCGTCTACGTACTTTCCTGCAATATTGAATCACAATATTGATACGTGAGCATTCATATCTTACCTTTTTATATATTAATAGTGTATCCCTGACTAGTGTTCGAGTATATATGATTATGCATGCTTGTATGCTTAATTTTGTCGTTAAATATTTTATGATAAATCACGAATTTGATACATATGTTACTGAGATAAGGTATATGATATGCATGTCGTTGGAAAGCTGGTGAAAAATTAATAACTTTTCATTTAGATATCGTATGGTTTCTATGAACGGATTAAAAGATATGGTCAACTGAATTTTCATTAATTCTAATATTATTATTATTATTACTATCGTCGTTATGGTTATCGTCATTATTATTATTATCTAATTATTATTATTATTATTATTATCATTATCGTTATCGTTATCAATATAAGTATTATCATTAAAATTGTTATTGTTATTATATACTATCATTATTATCACTTAGGTTATTATTTATATTATTATTATTATTATTATTATTATTATTATTATCATTATTATTATTATTATTATTATTATTATTATTATTATTATTGTTATTATTATTATTATTATTATTATTATTATTATTGTTATCATTATAATAATTATTAGTATTATCATTAGTATTATTATAATTAGTATCAGTATCATTAAAATTAATATTAGTATCATCTAATTATTATGATTACTATTATTATCATTATTATTATTATGAATGCGATATAAAAGAGAACTAAAAACTATTAAACAAATTGATTAGGAAATAATGAGTATAAATATCATGATAAAACTAAAATATTGTAAAATATTGATATAGATAAAAATATCGTTTTTATTATTTTTATCATTAGTATTATTAAAAGTATCATTAATATTAAAACTATAATTTTTATTAAAATTATCATTTTTAATAGAAATAACATTGTTATTATAAAATATCATTATTATTATCATTTTAGTATTACTATTATTAAAAATTATCATTTTGAATAGAATGATTATTTTTATATAAACAGTTAATATTAAAAAGTATCGTTATTATTAAAATTATCATGATTAGAATTATCATTTTATTATAACTAATATCATCATTAGTAAATATAAATATTTTTATTATTATTATCAGTAGAACAATAATAATTATTATTATTATTACAAAATAATACAACTTTTACTTATTATTATGATTATCAATATTATTTTATCAAATAAATATGTGATACAAAGATATTTTTACCACACGTAATATAATTACATTAATAATGCATACTACTATATTTTTATGATATTGAGTGAACTGTATAAATATTATTACTTAAGATATATAAAAATATATTTTATATGAATTTTAATATAAATTTTATTTAGTAATATATGACTTGTATTATTTACTCTAAGAAAATCTGATAAATATATTAAAATCTATAAAATGACTATATTTAAGTTATATAATAAACATGATTAGATTTTGAAAGTCATTTTGGGTCAAATTAACTTTTGTTGACTTTTGCATATCGGTCTCGAGCATTAGGATTGTGATACACTATGACTTAACCTAAATTGTTAGACAGATTTTGACCAACATATAAATGTATATACTTAATATAGGTTCGTGAATCCGAGGCCAACCCTACACTTTTTCAATGCCGTCACATGTATTTTTACTACAAAATACAGTATAGTGAGTTCCATTTGCTCACTTTTTAAATGCTCTTGCAATATATATTTTTAGGACTTAGAATACATGCGCTGTTTTTATAAATGTTTAACGAAATAGACACAAGTACTTAAAACTACATTTTATGGTTGGATTATTTGACCGAATATCTCCCCTTTTAGCTTGGTAACCTAAGAATTAGTGTTTATTATACAACCTTCATGCTGGAAAATGGTATGGAGCCGGTATAATGGCCACTAATTGATGCGAATCCTAAAGGTAGATCTACAGGCACTAACACCCCCCATTCTGGAAAATGAAATGCTTTAGTACTTCAAATTTTAGTATACAACCTGCATTCTGGAAAATGGAATGTGGCATGTATGCTTATACAACCCTCATACTGGAAAATGGTATGGGGCCTGTATATTTTTTTAGGGGGATATTCTATATGCATCTTGTTAAAGTCGGTTATCAGGTGTTCACCATATGAATGATTTTACCTTTATGCAGACGAGAGGATTCTGCTTATAAATATGAAAATTTTGTGGTCTATTAAAATTATGGAAATGATTGATTACGATAAACTAATGAACTCACCAACCTTTTGGTTGACACTTTTAAGCATGTTTATTCTCAGGTATTAAGGAAATCATCCGCTGTGCATTTGCTCATTTTAGAGATATTACTTGGAGTCATTCTTGACATATTTCAAAAGACGTTGCATTCGAGTCGTTGAGTTCAAAAAGATTATTATAAAGTAAATGACAGATTAAGTCATTTATAGTTTGGATATATTGTGAAATGGTATGCATATTTGTCAACCATTGTTGTAAATGGCAGATTTTCTTTTAAAACGAATGCAGTGTTTGTAAAACGTATCATATAGAGGTCAATACCTCGCAATGGGACCAAATGTTATTGTATTCATCCATATGGATTTGGACGGGTCGTCTCATGTGGTATCAAAGCGGTGGTCTTAGCGAACCAGGTCTTGCATTAGTGTGTCTAACGGATAGTTATTAAGATGCATTAGTGAGTCTGGACTTCGACCGTGTCTGCATGTCAAAAAGCTTTGCTTATCATTTCTTGTCGTAAATTATCTACTTAACATTCTTAAGTCTAGACACGTTTTCCTGCATTTATTGCATAAATAGTGTACATACGAATTCATATCTTAACATATCTGTTACTATAAACTTTACCTGATATCTTCCAAAGATTCCTCCGTGATTTATGGAATTTTGGTATTATATATACATACGTAAATTATGTATTGAAAAATACCAATCTAAATTCTATAATCTAATTCATATCAAAAATCATTTCCCTGACGATACAAGATGGATGCCGCAACCCGTTCAAGTTCCTCGGATTTCGATATGGAGTTCCACTCGAGCTCCGAAAGCAGTGTGACCGGAATGGATCAACTAATTAGCCATTATCTATTCTGGATGAAATGTGGATGGGTTCGTAGCCTACTTAATCATTGGAGACAAGAAGAAGGTGATCCCTTCCATCCACCACATTTCCCTCTTAGCGAAGAACCTGAAGCACTTACCGGCGAACCTGCTCAAGACACCATTTTCTCTCTCATTTCCAGAGTATCTCGTCACGATTATATACTATCTCAAATTCTGAATCGTATTCGTCCGCTCGTCCGAACCGACAATCATCCCGGTGTAATAGAAGAAGTAAACGTCATACGCGCTCGGGTAGTGGCTTTGGAGAATATGGTGCAAAGGTTACAAGCACCAGCAGCATCAATGGCATCAACAGTACTACCATCATCAACACCAACAGTACCATTACCACCACCAACAACAACGTCCACATCACAATTTGTCCCACGAGCATCAACGTCATACGCACCATATATACCAAGGAGTACCAACAACAATAACCGATGAAGTATTGATTAATAACTTTATTGGAGAAACATTCTGCGGTGATTATGTAATCTCTAAAGTCTTAAAGATTATCTATTCGAGCCTTAACCATAAATCATATGAGTGGAGCGAAATGATAGAAGGAAGAGTAGAAACCCTGACAAGAATGGTGCGTGATTTACAAAAAGACTTGTTGTACAAACGCCACCGGGAATGCCACCAGCATCACCATCAGTATCACCAACACCAGCAACACCTATAACACTACATACTTTACCAGCTCCATAACCACCGATGATATCGACACCACAATCAACAAGAAGTATATTAAAATAACGAGTTATGGAGTATTAACTCATTATTTCCCAAGAATTTATATATTATATATATAAATTTTGAAAACCCTAATATATCTTTTCGTACTAAGCTATTATGTATGAATTGAAAAAGGGTAGATACTACTCGGTTGATTCATATTCATATTACTAATATGCTATAATGTACATCCTTCGTTAACAACTTAACCATCGTTAACTACAATCTCTGTTTCAATTCAATGAATTCCATTTCATAATAAACCAAGTGTATTATTTAATTATATGTTTGATTTTACACTTTCATCTTCGATGTATTCGAAACTTTCTAGACAACATCATTCATACCTTGCAAAGCTAGCAAGAATTCACAAACATCAACATTCGTCACCGAAGAATATCAATAAGAATAAATAATAAAGTATTGATACATTAGTGAAATACTCCGCGAAGATTATGTAATCTCTAATGTTTTAGAGATAATTCATTTCTAGTTCCAGCTGAAAATCAAATGAGTTTAATATTATATTAACTCAGTAAATCTGTATTACATCTGTAGAAAATATACATACATATATTTTCATAAAGACTGTAATAAAAATTCTCTTGTACAAAATATTACTTGTTAAACTTTTAATGGGTAGGTAATACTCGAGAGATATATAAAATCACAATTAATATGCCACACTGTACATTCTTCGATTCTGATTCAGCGATCATTAACTATACACATTACTTTCACAACGATATATATTCTTTTATAGAAATCAAAACAATCATTCGCATCCAAATTCAATTACATATTCTGATTTTGAAAAATAAGAATCCAAGTTAAGATTTAACAGAAAACATCACTCTTAGATTCCTACATCTTTCAAAACCATACTTTGAATTCAAAACTGTGCTAGAGCATCATATTTATTCATAAAACCCAGAAAAATATTCGTGTCGTTCAAAATTCTAGAACATCGAATGTATATTGAAGATTACAATCTGCATTCAAACTCTTCATGATTCTTGAAAACCCCTCAATTAAGAAAAAATCGAGAGGATGATCCAACCACATGTTATCCACAGTCATGCACCTAAAAAACTCCCGGAACCTAAGTAGGAGTTTAACACAAATCCGTGATCCATTGGCGTTAAAATTACCGAAAATAACTTTGCAATTCCTTTCCAAAATAGCCAATTTTGTCACACCTCCAGCAAAATCAATTTCGACTTTTCATTCAAATTAGCCTTATTATAACTTTGATATATACGTTGCCCTGCATGTCATTGTTACCGGGGAACCGTTTATATCTCACCACATTAGCAGTAAACTTATCAACAACTTTGTTAATCTATGACCTTCCAAAAAATCATTATACTTATTGAAACCCTATCATATACTCATCCGCATTTTGTAACGAGAATTGCCATACCAATTACCGGGAATCAGCAATCAGTATTTTGAATCTCGCAGTGTTTCTACATCAACAGTTATATGTATACATATAACATTTATCTCTTAGAATTATGATCTTCCATTTGGAAATTCTGAAAAGCACCCAGTCTACGAATCAATACTCTGAATTCTGAAAAAGCTGAATGAAGCAGCAAAAACTGTAAACGACCTTAACAGCCAACAGTTTAATGATAAAGAATAGTGTGTTGGCAAAGCTCAGAAAAAGAGAAAGTTTGGAACTGAAAAACGGATTGAGAAAACTATGAAAGAGGCTGTGGACAAATCACAAAGACTAAATCTTTCTTCAAAGAATCCAAATGATTCAGTGTCTACTGAAGTGATTAACGAATACCTTGCTTCTGACTCTAAACCCGTACAGACAAATCTTCTTCATTATCCTTTGATATTAGAAATTCTAAGATATCATCGTATCTTTCATTATAAATATCCTCGATATTTCTGAAGATATTTTCATAAGTATTCTTATCTGAAATCATTTATGTCTTCGCGTTATCTGTATTACATCATAAAGGAAACTGTTTAGTTTCCATAATCTGTAAACCTTCGAGTTTAAAATACGAATGTTTTGAAGTAGTGTTGGGAATTGAAGCATGAGTTAGTATAATATAATGACACTTGATTAACGTGATTATATTATGGTAAGTCATGCTGAGTTTCTAAATTGAACATAATGATTCACAGACCATAACGTCATCACGTACCATGTTACACGACTCTCACATTTTACCTAATCTCCAAACATATCGAGAATATATCTTCCTGATAGTTCTATTTTTTCTCTTGAAATCTGGTAATTTAACCAATCAAGATCGTGCTATTACAATCTCTCTCTTAGAACATTAGTCATGTTCATTCAAAACTTCATACTTACGAATTCTGGACTATTACTCGCTTGACTTAAAGTCGGGAAGAGAAAACAAAAGTATGAAACTATATGGGAAGATATAACGCTCAACAACAACCCAGAAATTACTAACCATGTATATCAATGCGTATAGCAATATAAAGACACGGGAGAACTAAAAACACTATAAAACCAAGAGTATAGTAGAAGTGAATAGATTCTTCCGGCGGTAGATGAAAAAGAAGAACGACAAATATGAAAGTTAGGAGTATATCAAGAATTATAACCGGATGGAGCATATTGACGAACGCTTTAAAGTATGAAATGAGAGAGAAAGAATAGAAGGTATGAGCTTTGGAAATAAGGAAACGAAGGGAGTGGATTTATAGTGAAATATCCGACAGAGTAATCGAAACAGATTATTGCATTTAACCAAAGAAGATCCTAATTTCCTTAATTACCGAAGAACCAAATCTTATTACGAAGATTTCCTCTAAATCCCTTGAATTCCGAAAATCAACCATGACTACGTCACCGGTTAAGATGAACCTGCATTTATTCATATCACTCTTTTGTGATAGTTTACCTCGTACTCTTCACATAAACGAATTGTTTTATCCATATCACTCACTAATGATAAAACTCTAATTTCCAGCTCGTATGTGTCATGAAAACATACTTATTATCAGCCATGACCATACCAATCAAATTTCGGGACGAAATTTCTTTAACGGGTAGGTACTGTGACGACCCGGAAATTTTCGACCAAATTTAAACTTAATCTTTATATGATTTCGACACGATAAGCAAAGTCTGTAATGTTGAGTCTCAAATTTTTTTGAACTATATTCATGTTATCAATTGCCCTTTGACTGGCTTGACGATTCACGAACATTTATGTGTATATAGATATAGATATATATATATATATATATATATATATATATATATATATATATATATATATATATATATATATATATATATATATATATATATATATATATAATATATAGTTATATTAATTGAAAACGTTAACAAAGTATTAGATGTATAATACTTTACATGAACGTATTTATTTCAATATATTTATTGAGGGAATTAAAAGATAAGATCAAAAGATTGAATTATCAGATACATTGTGATATGATTAAGGTCTCTGTTGTGAGGTCCACTGTGATTTAAGAAATCTATTCTTTTTAACGATATTCGAAAAATGGTAAAGTGATTTACAAGTAAGAACAAATGTGTCAATTAACGGGAACTAGACAAGGGTTAGTGGAGATTCCTATTTGAATTTCAATTCAGGCTTTATAATATTTTCCTCGTGACTTTGATAAGATAACTATTTTAGTTTTCATTTTACTTAATGTGAAAGTAAGAACGTGGAGTGTGAATAACTTAGACGTTGGATACCGACAAGTAATTAAATCGATATTTTACATTAAGATGATTTCATACGTTTATTAAACCTTTGGACTTTATCCCACGTTTCACCAACAAACTGTAATTTAAAGACTTGAAACCTATTATGAGTATATATAATTTTACTTTTCTAATACGTTTTATGATATAATGACTTCCATTATTTTAACCTTTTAACCAAATGATTCTTAAATATACTGGTTGGAAAACCAAAATTTATAATATTTATTAATCGTTTTCAAGGACTGAATTATTAAAACATTTTGTCTATAAAAAGTACTTTATTATGTTTATAAAATTAGAAGAACTTAATCTCAACTTTATATTATAAATATTAAATTACAAATATATATATATATTATTTCGAAAATTCAAATGTGATATGATTTCATATCTTCTATTATTTAAACGATTTTAAATTATATAATTAGATTTGAAAAACTAAATATTATATTAAATAAGTATTTTAATTGGATATATAAATTTATATATATTTTTTACAATGTAATATTAACCTAGTTATAAATCGTTTTGATTTAAGAAATATTTTTAACATATTATTAAATATATTTTAATAAACAACGAGAAGTTGATTTATGGAAGCAATTGACCAAAACACTCGAGCATTTAAGTTACACTTCAAATAGGATAGTTTTTCATTGATTTGAGTCATGTTATTTATAAAGGTACAATACACGAAACGTAAAGTACAAGTTTTCTAAGCGTATGAAACGTCGTTTGAAAAACCGAAACCGAGACATTAATCGAGTGACAACGTATAAGTCATTAGAACAAAAATTACAGGTTAACTATACACGAGAATATAATATAATATTTATATAACTATAAAAATTTAATATATATATATATATATATATATATATATATATATATATATATATATATAATTATATTATAAAACTAATGTCGACAAACCTGATTCGTCAACCATGAGCTGGAACAGAGGAGGCCGCGATCGCGGGCCTTGTTCCCTTTTGCACTCCGCGATCGCGGAGAAGATGATTCAGGTTTTGGCCTATAAAGCTCGAACGACTTCGGGTGATTCATTTCACCAATTATTTCAATCTCTCTATCTCAGAGATACATACTCCGTAATATATTTATTTTATTTATATTTATATTATTATTATTATTATTACTATTATTATTATTATTATTATTATTATTATTATTATTATTATTATTATTATTATTAATCGTATTATTATTATTAGTAGTAGTATTGGTATTATCATTATTTATACATAAAATATTACGACGAGGTTCTGCTCGCATGATTACAAAACGAGTTTTCAAACGGGTTATAGCTATGGAGGTTATGGGTTATAACTATGGAGGTTACGGGAAATGTCCGTGGGTATTGTTCGTGAGGTCAATCTAGTCTTTATCATTTCCGTTGCGTCTACGTACTTTCTTGCAATATTGAATCACAATATTAATACGTGAGCATTCATATCTTACCTTTTTATATATTAATAGTGTATCCCTGACTAGTGCTCGAGTATATATGATTATGCATGCTTGTATGCTTAATTTCATCGTTAAATAGTTTATGATAAATCACGAATTTGATACATATATTACTGAGATAAGGTAAATGATATGCATGTCATTTGAAAGCTGGCAAAAAATTAATAACTTTTCATTTAGATATCGTATGGTTTCGATGAACGGATTAAAAGATATGGTCAGCTGAATTATCATTAATTCTAATATTATTATTATTATTATTATTATTATTATTATTATTATTATTATTATTATTATTATTATTATTATTATTATTATTATTATTATTATTATTATTATTATTATTATTATTATTATTATTATTATTACTATCGTCGTTATGGTTATCGTGATTATTTTTATTATCTAATTATTATTATTATTATTATTATTATTATTATTATTATTATTATTATTATTATTATTATTATTACTATCATTATCGTTATCAATATAAGTATTATCATTAAAATTATTATTGTTATTATATACTATCATTATTATCACTAAGGTTATTATTAATATTATTATTATGATTATTATTATTATTATTATTATTATTATTATTATTATTATTATTATTATTATTATTAT
Organism: Rutidosis leptorrhynchoides; assembly: GCF_046630445.1. NCBI lineage: Eukaryota > Viridiplantae > Streptophyta > Magnoliopsida > Asterales > Asteraceae > Rutidosis > Rutidosis leptorrhynchoides. Next base: position 140,598,491 of record NC_092342.1, on the reverse strand, counting down.
TATTATCATTATAATAATTATTAATATTATCATTAGTATTATTATAATTAGTATCATTATCATTAAAACTAATATTAGTATCATCTAATTATTATGAATGCGATATAAAAGAGAACTAAAAACTATTAAATAAATCGATTAGGAAATAATGAGTATAAATATCATGATGAAATTAAAATATTGTAAAATATTGATTTAGATAAAAATATCGTTTTGATTATTTTTATCATTAGTATTATTAAAAGTATCATTAATATTAAAACTATAATCTTTATTAAAATCATCATTTTTAATAGAAATAACATTGTTATTATAAAAATCATTATTATTATCATTTTAGTATTACTATTATTAAAAATTATCATTTTCAATAGAATTATTATTTTTATATAAAGTATTCTTAATGTTAAAGTTAATATTAAAAAGTATCGTTATTATTAAAATTATCATGATTAGAATTATCATTTTATTATAACTAATATCATCATTAGTAAATATAAATATTGTTATTATTATTATCAGTAGAACAATAATTATTATTATTATTATTATTACAAAATAATACAACTTTGACTTATTATTATGATTATCAATATTATTTTATCAAATAAATATGTGATACAAAGATATTTTTACCACACGTAATATAATTACATTAATAATACATACTACTATATTTTTATGATATTGAGTGAACTGTATAAATATTATTACTTAAGATATATAATAGTATATTTTTATCATATATGAATTTTAATATAAATTTTATTTAGTAATATATGACTTGTATTATTTACTCTAAGAAAATCTGATAAATGTATTTAAATATACTAAATGACTATATTTAAGTTATATAATAAACATGTATAGATTTTGGAAGTCATTTTGGGTCAAGTTGACTTTTGTTGACTTTTACATATCGGTCTCGAGCATTAGAATTGTGATACACTATGACTTGACCTAAATTGTTAGACAGATTTTGACCAACATATAAATATATATACTTAATATAGGTTCGTGAATCTGAGGCCAACCCTACACTTGTTCAATGCCGTCATATGTATTTTTACTACAAAATATAGTATAGTGAGTTTCATTTGCTCCCTTTTTAAATGCTTTTGCAATATATATTTTTGGGACTGAGAATACATGCGTTGTTTTTATAAATGTTTGACGAAATAGACACAAGTACTTAAAACTACATTCTATGGTTGAATTATTTGACCGAATATCACCCCTTTTAGCTTCATAACCTAAGAATTAGTGTTTATTATACAACCTTCATGCTGGAAAATGGTATGGAGCCGGTATAATGGCCACTAATTGACGCGAATCCTAAAGTTGGATCTACGGGCACTAACACCCCCCATTCTAAAAAATGGAATGCTTTAGTACTTCGAATTTTAGTATACAACCTGCATTCTGGAAAATGGAATGTGGCCTGTATGCTTATACAACCCTCATACTGGAAAATGGTATGGGGCCTGTATATTTTTTTTGGGGATATTCTATATGCATCTTGGAATGCCCCGTTCATATACATTATAAACGATTCACAATAGTTGATTTCATTGCGAGGTACTTGACCTCTAAATGATACATTTTACAAACATTGCATTCGTTTTTAAAAGACAAACTTTTTTTACATAGAAATTTGACGGCATGCATACCATTTCATAATATATCCAACTATAATTGACTTAATAATAATTTTGATGAACTCAATGACTCGAATGCAACGTCTTTTGAAATATGTCATGAATGACTCCAAGTAATGTCTCTAAAAGAGCAAATGCACAGTGAAAGATTTCTTTCATACCTGAGAATAAACATGCTTTCAAGTGTCAGCCAAAAGGTTGGCGAGTTCATAGGTTTATCATAAGCAATAAAATTCATCATTTTGATAGACCACAAGATTTAAATACAGTACACCTATCTCGTGTATAAAACCATTTTTCATAAGTCTTAGTAACCGTACACATATCTCGTGTACAAAATAACATACACATAATCTGTTTATACAATCATTCTCTCGATACATAACATTCACTTTTCATTCATTGCTTGGCTTGGTAACCGACCATAACATATAATGCGCATCAATAATATCCCCAAAAACAGAACATCTCGTCTGTATAATATATAAACCTCGAAGTACTAAACACCACGCCCGCTAGCTCTTCCGTCTAGTGAACATTCTGGGTGGGGGTGTTAAACCCGGTAGCTACATTTAGGATTCGCGTGAATTAGGGCCATACCCGATTCTAATTCTTAGGTTACCAAGCAATAATAATCAGGGGAAAAATATTCACAACAATTAGTTACAATTATCACGTCCAACTAATTCAATAATAATCCACAGAACTTCCGTCTGCATAATAATTCATTCGAGGAATGTTTTGATTGTGTCTATCTCGTCAAATATTTATAAAAGCATTTCACGTATTCGCAGTTCAAAATATATTTCAAAAGCATTTAATAAAGTAGTTATAAAAACAGCGCATGTATTCTCAGTCCCAAAAATGTAAAGAGTAAAAGGGAATCAAATGAACTCACGATACAATATTTTATAGTAAAAATATTCGTTCGACTGAACTGAACAATGCAGGGTTGGCCTCGGATTCACGAACCTATATCATTCATATATGTATTAATATACATAATCGTAATTGAATAAGTTTTTTTATATATATAACTTATTAATTATATCATTTTTATATTAATAATATATTTATGTTTCATATATTCCTTTTATATATAAAAATATTTTGTTATATGTGGTAAATATATTTATTTATATATTTCAATTGTTTATCAAAACAATGGTTATGACAACTCGAAAATTTCTGACTAAATTTAAACCTAACTTTTATATGATTCCGACGATTCACGAACAATTTTATGTAAATATATATATATATATATATATATATATATATATATATATATATATATATATATATATATATATATATATATATATATATATATATATTAATTAAAAACACTACGTGTTATAATAATTTCTATTATTTAAACGTTTTTAAAATAAACTTTAAAATATAATTGATTTTGAAAAACTAAATATTAAATATATATTTCAAAATGAAAATATATATATATATATATATATATATATATATATATATATATATATATATATATATATATATATATTCAATGTAATGAATTAGTAAAAAGAAAATAATACTTATCATGTAGTAAATGTAATAATAATAATAATAATAATAATAATAATAATAATAATAATAATAATAATAATAATAATAATAATAATAATAATAATAATAATAATAATAATAATAATAATAATAATAATAATAATAATAATAATAATAATAATAATAATAATAATAATAATAATAATAATAATAATAATAATAATAATAATGAGACTAAAAAGAATCCTAAACAAATACATCCTTATGTTGACTAAAAATAAATAAAAATTAAAAAAGAGGAAAGTATAAACTAGTACATCCTTATGTTGACTAAAAATAAAATTATAAACTAGTATACATATAGTCAATTTTGGTACATAAAGTATGTATTTTTATATTGAAATTTTAGGCTATAAATACTCATGAATGCAAGCATTAAAGTTGCACCATTTCTCACACTTATAAAGTGTTTCTTTCTATCTCTCCATTATCATCTTTGTTCTTACACTTTATTATTAGTATTCTTAATCAAGAATCAAACCACTAAAGGTAGTTATAAGCCTACTGAATTATAACATATTATTATTTATACATAAAATACTACGACGAAGTCATGAGCGGGTCATTTCAAAACGGGTTTTATGAGCGGGATAGAGCTAAGGAAAGTATGGGTTATAGCTATGGAGGTTATGGGTATCGTTCGTGAGGTCAACCTAGCATTTGTAATGTCCGTTACATCTGCGTACTTTTTCCTGCAATATTGAGTCACAATATTGATACGTGAGTGATGTTTCCATTTTCAATTATTATTATTATTACTATCGTTATTATCACCAAGGTTATAATCAAGATAACGTGCACTATATATGAACCTCAATGCTACTTAAGGCCTAGGGTGATCCTTGGTACCATTATGGGACGCTTGTGGATCTCGAATGCCAAACATAGATTTTGGTCAAGAGATCCTGGGCCAACCGGTAACAACTGATCATTCAAGTGACTTGTATGATAGCAACAAGATTTGAGATTGTCGTACAACGTCTTGTTAAAGATTATAACCCGAACTTTCTATAATTGAAAAGTTACTAAAGGTGGAAACTTTCCATAGATAGTAACCTTTCCGAAAATGGAATTTCTTTCAGAAAACCATTATCATTGGTATAGTTACCATACTTATGTCTATTAGACAACATCTGATCGTACATTCTATCTCTAGGTTGAGATCCCGGTCACTTATTTCCATTCATTTCATTCCTTTCAAGGAATACTTCAACTGCTATTTAAGGTGAGTTTTCATAGTTCCCTTTTTATCTATATTTTTGGGCTTAGAATACATGCGCTACTTTTATAACTATTTTTATGAAATGAATACAAATACTAAAACTGATTTTTCGTGAGTTTATTAGATTCCCTTTTACTCTTTACATTTTTGGTCTGAGAATAAATGCACAACTTTTATAACTGTTTTACACACTAGACACAAGTACCAACTTTAAACTATGCTATACCCGGCTATGTCCGACTAAATCCCTAACCGACAAGTATAAACACAACTTGTCTTTGGGGCAAACTTTGAACAACTTTTAGATCTGCGTGATCTACTAATTGGTCCATGTGAGACCAAGCTTTTGAATAACTTTTGGATCTGCGTGATCTACTAATTGGTCCCTGCGAGACCAAGCTTATGAACAACTTTTAGATCTGCGTGATCTACTAATTGGTCCCTGCGAGACCAAGCTTATGAACAACTTTTGGATCTGCGTGATCTACTTTTTGGTCCCTGCGAAACCAACTTTATGAATAACTTTTGGATCTGTGAGATCTACTAATTGGTCCCTGCGAGACCAAGCTTATGAACAAAAATCTTGTGGTCTAACACTATTACTGAAATCATAATTTATGACAAACCTATGAAATCACTCAACCTAGTGTTAACTTTTTAAGCATGTTTATTCTCAGGTACTTAAATATTGCTTTCGCTGTATATCTGCTGCTTTGATGATAATTGCTTGCCATGCTTGGAGTCATGCATTTCATATCATATCAATTAAAGATATTTAATGCATTGTTCATTAAATACAATGTAATCTATTTATCTTCCACTGCAAAACTCAATAAAACATCTCATATAGAGTCATTCTCATTTATACAATTGTGATTTGATATATTTAGTGACGTTATTCTTCCAGGCCCTATCTGGAGGACGTCACAGATTGGTATCAGAGCAGTTTATTGTAGAGAACCAGGATTACATTTTATGTGTGCCTTATACAATTAGGTACCTTAGCAATGTAGGACTACAACTTTCCTTGACCGTAGTGCTTTTAATTGTTGCCTTTAATTGATAAATGCTACACTACACTTTAGAAACCTTACTTATCTTAGAATGTCGAGCCAACCTAAGAACTCTGCTCACTTTCCTAAGTATTATCCAATTACGCCACCACATTTAAATGCAACACCATGATTTCAGAAACTCTTGCCTTTCTTTTTCATTTATCATGGTTTTGTGTATTACATATGTATTACATAAAATATTATCCATGATTTTTGAAACTCCTATAATTGTTACTATTCATACTCAAACGTATATAACTCACTGTTATATATCACGTACCTATATGCCTTATGCCTTTATGTGAAATGTCCAGTTCATATTGATTATAAACGTTTCATATTAATTGATTTCGTTGCGAGGTTTTGACCTCTATATGAGACGTTTTTCAAAGACTGCATTCATTTTTAAAACAACCATAACCTTTATTTTATCGATAAAGGTTTCAAAAGCATTACGTAGATTATCAAATAATGATAATCTAAAATATACTGTTTACACACGACCATTACATAATGGTTTACAATAGAAATATATTACATCGACATATATTTCTTGAATGCAGTTTTTACACAATATCATACAAACATGAACTTCAAATCTTGTCCTTATTTTAGTATGCAACAGCGGAAGCTCTTAGTATTCACCTGAGAATAAACATGCTTTAAACGTCAACAAATATGTTGGTGAGTTATAGGTTTAACCTATATATATCAAATCGTAACAATAGACCACAAGATTTCATATTTCAATATACATACCATACATAGAGATAAAAATCATTCATATGGTGAACACCTGGTAACCGACATTAACAAGATGCATATATAAGAATATCCCCATCATTCCGGGACACCCTTCGGATATGATATAAATTTCGAAGTACTAAAGCATCCGGTACTTTGGATGGGGTTTGTTAGGCCCAATAGATCTATCTTTAGGATTCGCGTCAATTAGGGTGTCTGTTCCCTAATTCTTAGATTACCAGACTTAATAAAAAGGGCCATATTCGATTTCGATAATTCAACCATAGAATGTAGTTTCACGTACTTGTGTCTATTTTGTAAATCATTTATAAAACCTGCATGTATTCTCATCCCAAAAATATTAGATTTTAAAAGTGGGACTATAACTCACTTTCACAGATTTTTACTTCGTCGGGAAGTAAGACTTGGCCACTGGTCGATTCACGAACCTATAACAAATATGTACATATATATCAAAGTATGTTCAAAATATATTTACAACATTTTTAATACGTTTTACTGTTTTAAGTTTATTAAGTCAGCTGTCCTTGTTAGTAACCTACAACTAGTTGTCCATAATTAGATGTACAGAAATAAATCGATATATATTATCTTGAATCAATCCACGACCCAGTGTATACATGTCTCAGGCTAGATCACAACTCAAAGTATATATATTTGGAATCAACCTCAACCCTGTATAGCTAACTCCAACATTACTGCATATAGAGTGTCTATGGTTGTTCCAAATAATATATATACATGGGTCGATATGATATGTCAAAACATTTGCATACGTGTCTATGGTATCCCAAGATTACATAATATATTAGAATACATGTATAATACAATATAAGTTAGCTAGGATATGATTTGTATAGATTTGTTAAACATTTCCCGTAGCTAAAAAGATCAAAAATATCCAATCTTGTTTTACCCATAACTTCTTCGTTTTAAATCCGTTTTGAGTGAATCCAATTGCTATGGTTTCATATTGAACTTAAGTTTATGAATCTATACAGAAAAAGTATAAGTTTATAGTTGTAATTACAGGTTACAAGTCGTTTTTGTAAAGGTAGTCATTTCAGTCGAAAGAACGACGTCTAGATGACCATTTTGGAAAACATACTTCCACTTTGAGTTTAACCATGATTTTTGGATATAGTTTCATGTTCATAAGAAAAATTATTTTCCCAGAAGAACAACTTTTAAATCAAAATTTATCATAGTTTTTAATTAACTAACCCAAAACAGCCCGCGGTGTTACTACAACGGCGTATATCCGGTTTTACGGTGTTTTTCGTGTTTTTCGGTTTTAAATCATTAAGTTAGCATATCATATAGATATAGAACATGTGTTTAGTTGATTTTAAAAGTCAAGTTAGAAGGATTAACTTTTGTTTGCGAACAAGTTTAGAATTAACTAAACTATGTTCTAGTGATTTCAAGTTTAAACCTTCGAATAAGATAGCTTTATATGTATGAATCGAATGATGTTATTAACATCATTACTACCTCAAGTTTTCTGGATAAAACTACTGGAAATGAGAAAAATGGATCTAGCTTTAAAGGATCCTTGGATGGCTTGAAAGTTCTTGAAGCAGAATCATGACACGAAAACAAGTTCAAGTAAGATTTCCACTCGAAATAAGATTGTTATAGTTATAGAAATTGAATCAAAGTTTGAATATGAGTATTACCTTGTATTAGAAAGATATCTTACTGTAAATAAGAAAGATTTCTTGAAGTTGGATGATCACTTTACAAGATTGGAAGTAAGCTAGCAAACTTGGAAGTATTCTTGATTTTATGAAACTACAACTTATAGAATTTATGAAGAACACTTAGAACTTGAGAGAGATCACTTAGATGAAAAAAATTGAAGAATGAAAGTGTTTGTAGGTGTTTTTGGTCGTTGGTATATGGATTAGATATAAAGGATGTGTAATTTTGTTTTCATGTAAATAAGTCATGAATGATTACTCATATTTTTGTAATTTTATGAGATATTTCATGCTAGTTGCCAAATGATGGTTCCCACATATGTTAGGTGACTCACATGGGCTACTAAGAGCTGATCATTGGAGTATATATACCAATAGTACATACATCTAAAAGCTGTGTATTGTACGAGTACGAATACAGGTGCATGCGAGTAGAATTATTGATGAAACTGAACGAGGATGTAATTGTAAGCATTTTTGTTAAGTAGAAGTATTTTGATAAGTGTCTTGAAGTCTTTCAAAATTGTATGAATACATATTAAAACACTACATGTATATACATTTTAACTGAGTCGTTAAGTCATCGTTAGTCGTTACATGTAAATGTTGATTTGAAGCCTTTAAGTTAACGATCTTGTTAAATGTTGTTCACCCAATGTTTATTATATATAATGAGATGTTAAATTATTATATTATCATGATATTATGATATATTAATATATCTTAATATGATATATATACATTTAAATGTCGTTACAACGATAATCGTTACATATATGTCTCGTTTCGAAATCATTAAGTTAGTAGTCTTGTTTTTACATATGTAGTTCATTGTTAACACACTTAATGATATATTTAAATATCATTTTATCATGTTAAATATAGTGTATCAATATCTTAATATGATACATATGTATTTAGTAGACGTTATCATAATGATAATCTTTATATATATCATTTCGAGTTTCTTAACTTAGTAATCTCATTTCTTATGTATATCACACATTGTTAATATACTTAGTGAGATACTTACTCATCATAATCTCATGTCAACCATATATATATATATATATATATATATATATATATATATATATATATATATATATATATATATATATATATATATATATATATACCACAACATGTAGTTTTTACAAATTTGTAACGTTCGTGAATCGTCGGTCAACTTGGGTGATCAATTGTCTATATGAAACTTATTTCATTTAATCAAGTCTTAACAAGTTTGATTGCTTAACACATTGGAAACATTTAGTCATGTAAATATCAATCTCAATTAATATATATAAACATGGAAAAGTTCGGGTCACTACAGTACCTACCCGTTAAATAAATTTCGTCCCGAAATTTTAAGCTGTTGAAGGTGTTGACGAATGTTCTGGAAATAGATGCGGGTATTTCTTCTTCATCTGATCTTCACGCTCCTAGGTGAACTCGAGTCCTCTACGAGCATTCCATCGAACCTTAACAATCGGTATCTTGTTTTGCTTAAGTCTTTTAACCTCACGATCCATTATTTCGACGGGTTCTTCAATGAATTGAAGTTTTTCATTGATTTGGATTTCGTCCAACGGAATAGTGAGATCTTCTTTAGCAAAACATTTCTTCAAATTCGAGAAGTGGAAAGTGTTATGTACCACCACGAGTTGTTGAGGTAGCTCCAGTTGGTAAGCTACTGGTCCGACACGATCTATAATCTTGAATGGTCCAATGTACCTTGGATTTAGTTTCCCCCGTTTACCAAATCGAACAACGCCCTTCCAAGGTGAAACCTTAAGCATGACCATTTCTAAAATTTCAAACACTATATCTTTTCTTTTACTGTCCGCGTAGCTCTTTTGTCGACTCTGGGCAGTTTTCAATCGTTGTTGAATTTGGATGATTTTCTCGGTAGTTTCTTGTATTATCTCCGGACCCGTAATTTGTCTATCCCCCACTTCATTCCAACAAATTGGAGACCTGCACTTTCTACCATAAAGTGCCTCAAACGGCGCCATCTCAATACTAGAATGATAACTGTTGTTGTAGGAAAATTCTGCTAACGGTAGGTGTCGATCCCAACTATTTCCGAAATCAATAACACATGCTCGTAGCATGTCTTCAAGCGTTTGTATCGTCCTTTCACTCTGCCCATCAGTTTGTGGATGATAGGCAGTACTCATGTCTAGACGAGTCCCCAATGCTTGTTGCAACATCTGCCAGAACCTTGAAACAAATCTACCATCCCTATCAGAGATAATAGAGACGGGTATTCCATGTCTGGAGACAACCTCCTTCAAATACAATCGCGCCAACTTCTCCATTTTGTCATCTTCTCTCATTGGCAGGAAGTGTGCTGACTTGGTGAGAAGATCAACTATTACCCAAATAGTATCATAACCACTTGCAGTCCTTGGTAATTTAGTAATGAAATCCATGGTAATGTTTTCCCATTTTCATTCCGGGATTTCAGGTTGTTGTAGTAGACCTGATGGTTTCTGATGTTCAGCTTTGACTTTAGAACACGTCAAACATTCTCCTACATATTTAGCAATATCGGCTTTCATACCCGGCCACCAAAAGTGTTTCTTGAGATCTTTATACATCTTCCCCGCTCCGGGATGTATTGAATATCTGGTTTTATGTGCTTCTTTAAGTACCATTTCTCTCACATCTCCAAACCTTGGTACCCAAATTCTATCAGCCCTATATCTGGTTCCGTCTTCTCGAATATTAATATGTTTCTCTGATCCTTTGGGTATCTCATTCTTCAACTTTCCTTCTTTTACAACCCCCTGTTGCGCCTCCTTTATTTGAGTAGTAAGGTTAGTACGAATAATTATATTCATAGCTTTTACCCGTATAGGTTCTCTGTCCTTTCTACTCAAAGCATCGGCTACCACATTCGCCTTCCCCGGGTGGTATCGAATCTCAAAATCATAATCATTCAACAGTTCAATCCACCTGCGTTGTCTCATATTCAGTTGCTTTTGATTAAATATATGTTGGAGACTTTTGTGGTCGGTATATATAATACTTTTGACTCCATATAAATAATGCCTCCAAGTCTTTAATGCAAAAACAACAGCACCCAATTCCAAATCGTGAGTTGTATAATTTTGCTCGTGAATCTTCAATTGTCTAGACGCATAAGCAATCACCTTTGTTCGTTGCATTAATACACAACCGAGACCTTGCTTTGATGCGTCACAATAAATCATAAAATCATCATTCCCTTCAGGCAATGACAATATAGGTGCTGTAGTTATCTTTTTCTTCAATAACTGAAACGCCTTCTCTTATTCATCCTTCCATTCAAATTTCTTCCCTTTATGCGTTAACGCAGTCAAGGGTTTTGCTATTTTGGAGAAATATTGGATGAATCTTCTGTAGTAACCAACTAATCCTAAAAATTGACGTATATGCTTCAGAGTTTTTGGGGTTTCCCACTTTTTAACGGTTTCGATCTTTTCCGGGTCCACCTGGATACCTTCTTTGTTCACTATATGACCGAGGAATTGAACTTCTTCCAACCAAAATGCACACTTTAAAAACTTAGCGTACAGTTTTTCTTTCCTCAATACTTCTAGCACTTTTCACAAATGTTCTTTGTGCTCTTGATCATTCTTTGAGTAAATAAGTATGTCATCGATGAAAACAATGACAAACTTGTCAAGATATAGCCCACACACTCGGTTCATAAGGTCCATGAACACAGCTGGTGCGTTAGTCAATCCAAACGGCATAACCATAAACTCGTAATGACCATAACGCGTTCTAAAAGCAGTTTTTAGAATATCATCCTCCTTTACTCGCATTTGATGATATCCAGAACGTAAATCGATTTTCGAATAAACCGACGAGCCTTGTTGTTGATCAAATAAGTCGTCAATTCTCGGCAGTGGATAACGGTTTTTGATGGTAAGTTTATTCAACTCTCTGTAGTCAATACACAACCTAAATGTACCATCCTTCTTCTTAACAAACAAAATAGGAGCTCCCCATGGTGATGTGCTTGGTCAAATGAAACCACGTTCTAATAGTTCTTGCAGTTGGCTTTGCAGTTCTTTCATCTCGCTGGGTGTGAGTCTGTAAGGAGCACGAGCTATTGGTGCAGCTCCTAGTATAAGATCTATTTGAAATTCAACGGATCAATGTGGGGGTAATCCCGGTAATTCTTTCAGAAATACATCGGGAAATTCTTTTGCGACGGGAACATCATTGATGCTCTTTTCTTCAGTTTGTACTTTCTCGACGTGTGCTAGAACATCATAGCAACCTTTTCTTATTAGTTTTTGTGCCTTCAAATTACTAATAAGATGTAGCTTCGTGTTGCCCTTTTCTCCGTACACCATTAAGGGTTCTCCTTCTTCTCGTACAATGCGAATTGCATTTTTGTAACATACGATCTCTGCTTTCATCTCCTTCAGCCAGTCCATGCCAACTATTACATCAAAACTCCCTAACTCTACTTGTATCAAATCAATCTTAAATATTTCGCTACCCAGTTTAATTTCTCAATTCCGGCATATATAATCTGCTGAAATTAATTTACCGTTTGCTAATTCGAGTAAAAATTTACTATCCAACGGCGTCAATGGACAACTTAATTTAGCACAAAAATCTCTACTCATATAGCTTCTATCCGCTCCCGAATCAAATAAAACGTAAGCAGATTTATTGTCAATAAGAAACGTACCCGTAACAAGCTCCAGGTCTTCCTGTGCCTCTGCCGCATTAATATTGAAAACTCTTTCGCGGCCTTGTCCATTCGTGTTCTCCTGGTTCGCGCAATTTCTAATAATGTGGCCCAGTTTTCCACATTTATAACAAGCTACATTGGCATAACTTGCTCCGACACTACTTGCTCCGCCATTACTCATTCCGACACCATTTGTTCCTTTCGTTCTGTTAACCCCTGGTCCGTAGACCTCAAACTTCGCTGCGCTATGACCATTTCTTTTACATTTGTTGTAAAATTTGGTGCAGAACCCTGAGTGATACTTTTCACACCTTTGGCATAGCTGCTTCTGATTGTTGTTGTTGTTGTTGTTGTTGTTGTTGTTGTTGTTGTTGTTTTGCCGTTTGTTGTAGTTGCGATTGATGTTGCGATTGTTGGGATAGTTGTTGTTGTTTTGGTGACTTTTATCACCGTTTTCCTCCCACTTTATTTTGACTAGCTTCACGTTGGCCTCTTCGGCCGCCTGTTCTTTAATTCTTCCCTCAATCTGGTTCACTAGTTTGTGAGCCATTCTACATGCCTTTTGTATGGAGGCAGGCTCGTGTGAACTTATATCTTCTTGGATTATCTCCGGTAACCCTTTCACAAACGTGTCGATCTTCTCTTCCTCATCTTCGAATGCTCTCGGACACAATAGGCACAATTCTGTGAATCGTCTTTCGTACGAAGTAATATCGAATCCCTGTGTTCGTAACCCTCTAAGTTCTGACTTGAGCTTATTGACCTCGGTTCTAGGACGGTACTTCTCGTTCATCACGTGCTTGAATGCTGACCACGATAGCACGTAAGCAGCATCTTGTCCCACTTTCTCTAGATAGGTATTCCACCATGTTAACGCAATACCTGTGAAGGTATGCGTAGCGTACTTCACTTTGTCTCCTTCAGCACACTTACTTATGGTAAAGACCGATTCAACTTTCTCGGTCCACCATTTCAATCCGATTGGTCCTTCGGTCCCATCAAATTCTGAAGGTTTGCAGGCAGTGAATTCCTTGTAGGAGCATCCTACATGATTTCTTGCGCCGTTAGCTGTATTGCTAGATTCAGAGTTATTGTTGGTATGTAGCGCAGCCTGTACTGCGGCTATGTTTGAAGCAAGAAAGGCACGAAATTCCTCTTCCCTCATATTCAAGGTGTGTCGAGTAGTCGGTGCCATTTCCTTCAAAATAGTCAAATGAAACAAGTTAATCATACAGAATATTAAGAGTAGTCAATAGTATCTCGTAGCATAATATGAACTCATTTATAAAAGCTTTTTCTTCATAATAGCATTTTATAAGTTTAAATTCGGGTACTACCTACCCGTTAAGTTCATACTTAGTAGCTAATATACAATTCAACTACTACAATTCCATATGAAAAACTTGATTATAATAATATATCACATACAAATATTCTTCAAACTTACAACTTCGCTATATTACATATAACAAGAAATATAGTACACTATGATACAGGACAGTTTTGAAGATAAATCAAGTTAATACGCAAGTTGTTCAGCAAAGGAAATAAAGACACGTAATTCATAAGTCCAGAAACAAGTCATGCATTCTGGTTTTACTAAGATGACTTCCCATCCTTGGTCTTGTGGAAAATAACCGTTATGACCATTGGCTAGGCAGCATGTTGTAATGTCGTCAAAAGGACGAGGGTTTCGTAATGTCCAACAGCCCCGTAATAATCTAAAAACCTTGTTTCTCACCCCAACTACTGAATCCGTCACTTGTGGGAAAGTTTTATTTAAAAGCTGCAATCCGATGTTCTTTTTCTCACTTTGGTAAGAAGCGAACATCACTAACCCGTAAGCATAACATGCTTCTTTATGTTGCATGTTAGAAGCTCTTTCTAATTCATGAAATCCTATGTTGGGATATGTTGAGTCAAAATAGGTTCTCAACCCGTAGCGTAAAATTGCATTTGGATTCCCCGCAGTTAACGCTTTAAAGAAAACACGACGTAACTTACGGTCTCCCCAATGTGATTGATGTCAAAGCTAAGGGGTATAAAATACTATTAAAATTTACAAGGAAATACTATTAAATACGATATAATTTTACACAAGATATTTATTTATTTAGAGAATGGATATACTTAAACCTTGCTACAACACTTATAGGCAGTGTACCTAATCGTACAGTAGTGTAGTTTTTAGTAAGTCCGGTTCGTTCCACAAGAAAAATCTTTTAATCAAAGCATAACGCTATATTAGTTTTATTTTATAAAAATACAAATATATATATAAGTAATATTATTATTATAAAGGGGGGTTTTTATCGTTTAATGACCGGTTTGTCGATTTTAGAACTTTAGTCGCAGTTAAAACCAAATGTAAAATATTAAATAAATAAAAGACTTAATTTAAAGCGTAAAGTAAATAACGATAATGAAATTGCGAATAATAAAAGTGCGATAAAATAAACTTGCGATAATTAAAAAGTACGATAATTAAAAGTGCAATTAAATACAATAACAATAAATAAAAATACGATAATTAGAAGTGCAATTAAATATAAAATAAAGGAAATTAAATATGAAATAAAAGAATTATGCTTATTTAAACTTCCGTAATCATGATGTTTGACGTGTTGATTTTAGTTTTATGCCCATGGGTTAATTGTCCTTTGTCCTGGATTATTTAATATGTCCGTCTGGTTTTTGTCCATAACAGTCCATCAGTCATAAATATAAAGTGCGAGTGTCCTCGTCAAATTATCCTTATACTCGAAGTCAATTATTCCAACTAATTGGGGACTTAAACTGTAACAAGATTTTAATACTTTGTTTAATAATTACACCAGGATGTCGACTGAGTGTAACCCAAGGTTTTAATACTTTGTTAACAATTATGCCAAGTGTCCTTGTACATAATTTCACCCCTGTTTTAATAATTCTAGTGGCTATTAATCCATTCCCGTGTCCGGTTAAATGAACGATTATTCGTACATATAAATACCCCGCCCATCGTGTCCGATTGAGTGTATATGGTTATTTATAGGGACGTCCAATTGTAAATCTTTATATTAAAATTAACAAACTATCATTTAGTTAAATAAATATAAAGCCCATTAATAGCCCATAGTCTAATTTCCGCAAGTGTCGTTCTTTTGTCCAAACCACAATTATGGTACAAAGCCCAATTACCCAATTTTAATATTTTTAGCCCAACATCATGATTACTTCAGATTAAATAAGCATAATAATAACTTAGCTACGAGACATTAAATTAAAAAGGTTGAACATAACTTACAATGATTAAAAATAGCGTAGCGTTACACGGACAGAATTTCGACTTACACCCTTACAACATTCGCTAACATACCCTTATTATTAGGATTAAAATAAAATTAAAATATAAATATAAATATTACGTATACATATATAGAGAGAGATTGATTTTTTTGATATATTTTTTCCTCGAACTGCGTTGCCTTTTATAGGAATTTTCGTCCAGGTAATCTCCGCGACTCGCGGCATTTTTTGCCTTCAAACTCCGCGAGTCGCGGAGTTTGAAATTCCAGCTCACCAGCTTTGGCTTCTTTCTTGCCGACGATTTTAAATATTAATATAATATATATATAATTTTTAAGAATTATTTATATATTATATTATATTCATGTGCATAGTTGACTTGTAATTTTTAGTCCGTTGCGTCGAGCGTTGAGAGTTTACTCATGTTCCGGTTCCGGATTTTCGAACGTCCTTGCGTACAATTTAATATCTTGTACTTTGCGTTTTGAATCTTGTACTCTTGTAATTTCGAGACGTTTCTTATCAGTAATTGGAACCACTTTGATTGTATTTTGTACTTTTGAGCTTTTTGGACCTTTGCGTCTTCAATTCGTCGAATCTGTCTTTTGTCTTCACCTTTTATTATTTAAACGAATATCACTTTTAAATAGAACAATTGCAACTAAAAGCTTGTCTTTCTTGAGGAATATTGCTATGAAACATATGTTTGTTTTTAGCATTATCAAATATTCCCACAACTAAGCGTTGCTTGTCCTCAAGCAATATAGTCTTGAAATACTAGAATCACTTCTTTATTCTTCACACTTTGTACATCAGTGATTTATATACGGCGGTATAAACAATGGTAGTAACGATATGGTTTACAGTCCCACATGACTATAAAATTTAGATCCATTAAGGAAATTGGATCTTTATGAAAACATTTGATCTTTTGAAAATTTTAATCTAGCTTTTACCCTAGATAAGTTTTCCGGAATAACCCTTCACCGGTGTTTGCAAAATATTTTTTTGGGTTCGGTGGGTTTCAGAAAAAACTTGTGGTTTTGTGTCACCCACTTGCTAACCTTGT
The DNA here is from genome assembly GCF_046630445.1 of Rutidosis leptorrhynchoides. Taxonomy (NCBI): domain Eukaryota; kingdom Viridiplantae; phylum Streptophyta; class Magnoliopsida; order Asterales; family Asteraceae; genus Rutidosis; species Rutidosis leptorrhynchoides. Next base: position 140,581,445 of record NC_092342.1, on the reverse strand, counting down.
ATTAGGAAAGCAACACATCTAGTATACTTGCTTCGTATATTACCTTTCGGTAAACTACCGTCCAGTTGTAAAGGAAAGCGTTGAACAAGCAACTGTTAAGGCAATATCCCCTGACATGCTTTTAATTATGGTCTATAACATGTCGGACGCAATTACTATCCTTTGTAGGAGCAATAGTAAAGCTCACCCTTATGATTTTTCGGTCTGGCACAAGGTCCTGTCTTCGACCATGCTATGCAACCACCGTTCTTACGGTTGACACCCGATTTGGTTCAGGTGACCTAATGAATTCCAGGTGAATTCCTAGAATTTTATGTTCAATGGTAATGAACGCATTGAAAATGGGTTTTCAGAAAACAAATCGGTTTATAATTTGATCAAAATATTTTCTCGTTCAAGCTCGAGTTTAGATATCATTGAATTCCATGAGTTTGAATTCTCAATCTTTAAGGTCAATCTCTAGGATTGAGTAATATCAGGCTTAAAAGCTGATTTTTGATCTTTTAAGGAGATTATCCTTTCTGGGGATCTGATTTATTAGTCTTATCAAGCTAATTTGCACGGTGCCCCCCCATTTTACGAGATAAATCCTTCTCATGGTTAGAATAAATCTGACCACTTGGCGACCATGTTTTATGCTGAGGTCCGTGGATTTCCTGCTGATTTTAGTGATGACTTTTCTAGATTTTTCTTCAACCTACAGCTGGTCTGGACGACAACTTCTTGACATAAATCAAGAAGCGCGTGTCTTTTTCGGAAGACTTTACTTCCTTTTAATGATGTATTGATTCATCGTGTAGATCCATCTTTCATTACAGTAAATCGGGTAAAACAGTTTAGTTTAGTCCAAAGCAAAAGTATTTTCAGTTATTTGTTACAGAAATATGTGACATATGTTTAAAATATCTTGGTAAATTTTACCACACTTAGCTTTTATTTTCCTTTTTATTGTCCTCTATTCCATTTTAAATGAATTTTAACATTTTGGTTTGTTTCTCAATTTATGTCCTTTCTGAGGTAACAATAATTTCGGTGTTAAAACCTAGTTTTATCGTTCATAAATATGTATAAACATGATTTTGAGTTCATTTAATTGAAAATTTTGAAAAATTTTACTAGAATTGGGTAGTCAGTATATAAGACTAGGGCTGTTCTTTATTATCAGAGAGCACTAGATTCTAATACAACTACTACTTTACTAGTATTTCTAATTGTAACCAAGTGTATAAAGTAAAAATTTTAAAATTCGAAAGAATTTAACCCCTTCCCACACTTAAGATCTTGCAATGCCCTCATTTGCAAGAAATCAGTAACAATTTAAATTATTGAGGGTGATTTGTGTGAAAATGATTAAATTTTACCAAAGTTTCCAAACATATTGGCGTTTGTTTGCTGAATGATAAATGGTGCATATCATTTGTTCATTCCGTCTTGTTGTTATATCACATTTATTTTGCATCTTGTCGTCAAAATTAGTTGCTTTTGCTGAACTTAATGCCAGTCTTTGAAAATGCGTTGTTTTACCCTGTTGTGTACATAAGATAAACTGCAAACATATATACATATTTTTGAAGTTTGGTATATTACCCCACATTCAAACATTATTAAAATCTAAAAATAAAAATTTGTAAATTATAAAAACTAATACAATTCCAACATAAGTATTAAATGTATCAACATTACAAATTATAAATTAAATAAAACTAAGTAGACTAGGGATGATACTGATACCAGTAGGGGTTCCATGCATAACCATATGTGTTATAAAATGCTTCAGCTGGGTTATACGTAGGATACGGTGGTTGGATCTCTATAGACCAGGGAGGAAATATGGGCGATGGAGTAGGAATATAGTTTCTACCTACATGTTGGCAATGAGCTATGATTTGGTTTTGATGAACATGCCAATCTTCAAATGCTCGATGTCTAGTATTTTCATACTCTTGTGAAGCTATAAACCTTTGCATTTCTGTCATTTCATTTCCTCCTCCCACATTACCTGGTTGTTGGTTTCTCTCAACCTGGGGATGTCTACCATGGTATTGTACTGCAGCGTTATTTCGCCTCTTCAAAACCTTCGCACCATCGTATACATTTAAACCTATTGTATCGCGGGGTTCTGGTTATTCGACTAATAATCCCCCCGACTTATATCCACACCGAGATATTTAGCAATCAAATTAATAAATATACCACCTCCTATTATACTGTGTGGTCTCATCCCCCTAACCATGGCTGATAAATAATAACCCACACAATACGGTATACTTACAGCGCTTTGTGGGTCTCGAATACACATGTGGTAAAACAAATCCTGTTCATTTACCTTTTCCTTATTCTTACCTCGTTGTGTAATCGAATTGGCTAAAAACCTATGAATTACTCTTAATTCAGCTCTATCTATATCCAAATAAGAGTAATTTCCCCCTTTAAATCGGTGATGGCTAGTCATTTGACTCCATACACCATGCGTATCAAAATTTTCGTCTATCTTTCTACCATTTAGTATCAACCTTCTACAATCGGCAGATGCTAACTCCTCAGGCGTATATATACATAAAGCCTGAGCCATGTCTAGTTGAGACATGTGACGCATCGAACCTCCTAACGAAAATTAATAAAAGATCGATCGGTTAAACTAGCTACCCGATCATTTATTTCTATACTACACAACAATTCTTCACACCATACTTTATATACAGGTCTACGCATGTTGAATAAACGTACCCAATCGTTAAAAGTAGAATTACCATACCTCTGTGTAAGTAATTCTCTAATTGGCCCGGCTAATTCTACAGCTTCTAACGGTGCCCATTCTATTATCCTAGGTACTTCAACAGCTTTAGAATGAAGAGTATGCAAACCCCTTTGGTATTTTAGATAATCTATCCAACGTTTGTCAAATCTCAAGTTCGGGTGCAACTCTTCCAAGTGCATATCTGAAAATGTCATGACTGGATTAGGTATATCTTGTTTGTAGTAGTTATCCACCTCCTGTTGTTCCGCATTCTCAGCAGGAGCATTGCGAGCTTGGGATGAAGATTCACCCCTTTCAGTCTGCAAAACACATCAAACACAATTTTTGTGCATCCAAATATGCATTAGTGTCAGCAAAATCATCAATCAAAATAATTACAATGACATGTTCAATTTATATCAAACTTAAGCTCATTTTCATATTTTCATCAAATCTACACTTTTTCAAATAAGCATACAAAAATGTTCGCCAAGTTCATAAGCATTCAACTCAAATAACATGTCAAAATAATCATCACTAGCAATTAAACAAGTTTCAAATGGAATTATCTCTCAAAAATCAAGTTCATGAATTTTAGACTTGAAAAAGTCCACTTTAATTCTCAAAATCATGTTTAGGCTCAAGGTTTGGATCATTTAACTACCTAAACATGTTACACTACTTAATTTAGTAATAATTCATGACAAAAATCGGCCATAACCTGTTTATATCAAAAAGCCCCAAATTGCTCAAGAACACAAACCCTAGATTACTCAAAATTTGAAGTTTAAGGCTTCTAATCATGTTAAATAGCATCAATCTAGGTTATACAAGCATAATACATAAACAATTTAAGCATAATTACACTAAAAAGCATCAAAATCGAATTGGGTATAAAATTGCTCAAGAACACTAATTTTCGGATTAAATGGTGTTTAGGTGTAGAAATTTACCGTTTTTCTTGAGTAATTCCTTGATAGCATCCTTCTCAACATGATTTTAGTAAAAGATTTGATGATTTTTGGTGAAAAAATTCGATTTTTGTGTGTGTTTTTCGGGTGTTTTTCGCAGTTTGGAATGTGGTTGTGGGTGGACTGATCAGTTCTTTACGTTTTTTTTTTTTGTAATTTGGTCTCTCCGCGAGTCGCGGCATTTGGCCATTGCAAACTCCGCAAGTCGCGGTGCTTTTTTTTTTTTTTTAATAATCCTTAACTTATAACAAATATAAAATAAATTTAAAATTTTGTTTTCCTTTGTTTTAGGATGAGGTCGTTTCGGATCGATGTCCTAATCCGTCCTTCGACAAAATTTTAAAATTTGTCTTTTTCAAGCGATTGTTTTAAAAGCTTAGATTTTTGGAGTTTTTTTTAATGTTTTTGGCATACTTTAATTCAATAAGATTAAAAATAATGATAATAAAAGTTCTCGTCCCTCCCTCGGGTAAAGCAATTTCGGTTCAAAGACTTCAACTTACGACGAATTTTAAAAATCATATTTTTAACTTAACGAAATAAAGTAAATTTTTGTTTTTAAATTCACACAACTTAAATTTAAAAATGCATAAAATTAAAAATTTACACCAAACTTAATTAAAAATGCATAATATTAAAAATTCACACCAAACTTATATTATATTTTTGTTTTTATACATACAAACTTATATTAAAAATATTAATTTTTTAAATATTGACAAACTTAAATATATTGATTTTACAGAGTTCACAATATTAATTTAAGATTTATATATTAATTTTAAAAACATGGTAAAAATAAAATTAAAAATCTTTTTGGTCTTTTATCCCACTTTAATCAATCAAATATCATCAAAAATATTCGCCCCTCTTTTCGGTAAAGTAATTTCGGTTCCATGACCTAATTTAACTCATGACGAATTTTTGAAATATTTTGGGTTGATTGATTAAAGATATTTATACCTTAAGAATAAACGTTAAATTTCGCAGTGATGTAATAAATTTTTGAATGATATCAATAATTTCGGTCGCCAAACCTAATTTTATTCAATACCAATTTAATACTTTATAGCGAACAAATTAGCGTTTATTATCAAAAGGTTAAAAATAAAAATAAAAAAATAAAAACTGTACAGACTTACCTGTGAGATAGTATTCCTAGTTATATGATCTATCTCATTCATAAGATAGTCGGTTTAATTGGTTTTCCATAGCTACATAGGCGTAACCTCGAGCATTCAGTGTTTTTTCTTCTAAACATATGTGATGTCGAACGAGGTGTATATAAAATAGTTTATAATTTTAGCAGAAAATACTATTAAATACGATACAATTTTACACAAGATATTTATTTATTTATAGAATGGATATACTTAAACCTTGCTACAACACTTATAGGCAGTGTACCTAATCGTACAGTAGTGTAGTTTTTAGTAAGTCCGGTTCGTTCCACAGGGAGATCTTTAAGCAAAGCTCAACGCTATATTAGTTTACTTTTATTAAAATTACAAATATATATATAAGTAATATTATTATTATAAAGGGGGGGTTTTTACCGTTTAATGACCGGTTTGTCGATTTTAAAACTTTAGTCGCAGTTAAAACCTAATGTAAAATATAAAATAAATACAAGACTTTAAATTAAAGCGTAAAGTAAATAACGATAATGAAATTGTGAATAATAAAAATGCGATAAAAATTAAATTGCGATAATTAAAAAGTACGATAATTAAAAGTGCGATAAAATGAAATAACAATAAATAAAAGTGCGATAATTAGAAGTGCAATTAAATATACAATAAAGGAAATAAAATATGATATAAAAGAATTATGCTTATTTAAACTTCCGTAATCATGATGTTTGACGTGTGGATTTTAGTTTTATGCCCATGGGTTAATTGTCCTTTGTCCTGGATTATTCAATATGTCCGTCTGGTTTTTGTCCATAACAGTCCATCAGTCATAAATATAAATTGCAAGTGTCCTTGTCAAATTATTATTATACCCGAAGATAAATATTCCAACTAATTGGGGATTCGAATTGTAACAAGGTTTTAATACTTTGTTTAATGAATACACCAGGTTATCGACTGCGTGTAAACCAAGGTTTTACTACTTTGTTAACAATTACACCAATTACCCTTGAATGTAATTTCACCCCTGTTTTAATTATTCTAGTGGCTATTAACCCATTCCCGTGTCCGGTTAAATGAACGATTATTCGTACATATAAATACCCCGCCCATCGTGTCCGATCGAGTGTATATGGTAATTTATAGGGACGCCCAATTGTAAATCTTTATATTAACATTAACAAACTTTCATTTAGTTAAACAAATATAAAGCCCATTAATAGCCCATAGTCTAGTTTCCACAAGTGTCGTTCTTTTGTCCAAACCCCAATTATGGTACAAAGCCCAATTACCCAATTTTAGTAATTAGCCCAACATCATGATTACTTCGTTTTAAATAAGCATAATAATAACTTAGCTACGAGACATTAATATAAAAAGGTTGAACATAACTTACAATGATTAAAAATAGCGTAGCGTTACACGGACAGAATTTCGACTTACACCCTTACAACATTCGCTAACATACCCTTATTATTAGAATTATAATTAAAATTAAAATATAAATTATAAATATAAATATATTACGTATATATTGAGAGAGATTGAGAAAAATAAGATGTTATTTTGATCAGAATTCGGGTTGATTTATAGCCAGGAATGATTTTTGGGGCTCCGCGACTCGCGGCCAAATAGCCTTCAAACTCCGCGAGTCGCGGAGAGGTATTTTCACTTTACACCCTTGGAGTTTCTGGCTGCCGATAGTTTTTAATATATATATATAATATATATATAATTAATATAATTAATTATATATTATATTATATTTATATACATAGTTAACTTGTAATTTTTAGTCCGTTGCGTCGAGCGTTAAGAGTTGACTCTAGTCCCGGTTCCGGTTTTTCGAACGTCCTTGCGTACAATTTAATATCTTGTACTTTGCGTTTTGAATCTTGTACTCTTGTGATTTTGAGACGTTTCTTATCAATAATTGGAACCTTTTTGATTGTCTTTTGTTCTTTTGAGCTTTTTGGTCGTTTGCGTCTTCAAATCGTCGAATCTGTCTTTTGTCTTCACCTTTTATTATTTAAACGAATATCACTTGTAAATAGAACAATTGCAACTAAAAGCTTGTCTTTCTTGAGGAATAATGCTATGAAATATATGTTCGTTTTTAGCATTATCAAATATTCCCACACTTGAGCGTTGCTTGTCCTCAAGCAATATCGTCTTGAAATACTAGAATCACTTCTTTATTCTTCACACTTTGTACATCAGTGATTTCTATACGGCGGTATAAACAATGGTAGTAACGATATGGTTTACAGTCCCACATGACTATAAAAATTTAGATCCATTAAGGAAATTGGATCTTTATGAAAACATTTGATCTTTTGAAATCTAGTTTTTACCCTAGATAAGTTTTCCGGAATAACCCTTTACCGGTGTTTGCAAAATATTTTTGTGGGTTTGGTGGGTTTCAGATTTGAAAATTTTAGCTCAAAACTTGCGGTTTTGTGTCACCCACTTGCTAACCTTGTATTTGGAAAGCAACACGTCCAGTTTACTTGTTCCGTATATTACCTTTCGGCAAACTACCGTCCGGTTGTAAAGGAAAGCGTTGAACAAGCAACTGTTAAGGCAATGTCCCGTGACATGCTTTTGATTATGGTTTATAACGTGTCGGACGCAATTACTATCCTTGGTAGGAGCAATAGTAAAGCTCACCCTTATAATTTTTCGATCTGGCACAAGGTCCTGTCTTTGACCATGCTATGCAACCACCGTTCTTACGGTTGACACCCGATTTAGTTCAGGTGACCTAATGAATTCCAGGTGAATTCCTAGGATTTTACGTTCAATCGTAATGAACGCATTGAAAAATAGGGTTTTCAGAAAACAAATCGGTTTGTATTTTTTTGATCAAAATATTTTCTCGTTTAAGCTCGAGTTTAGATATCATTGAATTCCATGAGTTTGAATTCTCAATCTTTAAGGTCAATCTCTAGGATTGAGTAATATCAGGCTTAAAAGCTGATTTTTGATCTTTAAGGAGATTATCCTTTCTGGGGATCTGATTCATTAGTCTTATCCAGCTAATTTGCACGGTGCCTCCCCATTGTACGAGATAAATCCTTCTCATGGTTAGGATAAATCTGACCACTTGGCGACCCTGTTTAATGCTGAGGTCCGTGGATTTCCTGCTGATTTTAGTGATGACTTTTCTAGATTTTTCGTCAACCTACAGCTGGTCTGAACGACAACTTCATGACCTAAATCAAGAAGCGCGTGTCTTTTTCGGAAGACTTTACTTCCTTTTAATGATGGAATTGATTCATCGTGTAGATCCATCTCTTCTTTTCTTTCATTGGGTAAAACAGTTTAGTTTAGTTCAAAGCAAAAGTATTTTCAGTTATTTGTTACAAATATATGTGGCATATGTTTAAAATAACTTGGTAAATTTTCCCACACTTGGCTTTTTATTTTTCTTTTTATCGTCCTCTATTCCATTTTAAATGAATTTTAACATTTTAGTTTGTTTCTCAATTTATGTCCTTTCCGAGGTAACAATAATTTCGGTGTTAAAACCTAGTTTTATCGTTCATAAATATGTATAAACATGATTTTGAATTCATTTAATTGAAAATTTTTACTAGAATTGGGTAGTCAGTATATAAGACTAGTGCTGTTCTTTTTTATCAGAGAGCACTAGATTCTAATACAACTACTGCTTTACTAGTATTTTAATGGTAACCAAGTGTTTAATAAAAATTTTTAAAATCCGAAAGAATTTAACCCCTTCCCACACTTAAGATCTTGCAATGCCCTCATTTGCAAGAAATCAGTAACAATTTAAATTATTGAGGGTGATTTGTGTGAAAATGATTAAATTTTTACCAAAGTTTCCAAATATATTGGCGTTTGTTTGCTGAATGATAAATGGTGCACGTCATTTGTTCATTCCGTCTTGTTGTTATTTCACATATATTTTGCATCATTGTCGTCAAAATTAGTTGCTTTTGCTGAACTTAATGCCAGTCTTTGAAAATGCGTTGTTTTACCCTGTTGTGTACATAAGATAAACTGCAAACATATATACATATTTTTGAAGTTTGGTTTATTACCCCACATTCAAAAATTATTAAAATCTAAGAATAAAAGTTAGAAATTATAAAAATGATTACAATATTAACAAAAATATTAAATATATCAATAATTACAAATTACAAAATAATAAAACAAAATAAGTAAACTAAGGATGATATTGGTACCAATAGGGGTTCCACGCATAACCATAAGTGCTATAGAATGCTTCGGCAGGGTCATACGTAGGATATGGTGGCTGCATCTCTATCGACCAAGGAGGGAAGACGGGTTTCGGTGTAGGAATATAGTTTCTACCTATGTGTTGGCAATGCGCTATGATCTGGTTCTGATGAACTTGCCAATCTTCAAATGCTCTCTGTCTAGCATTTTCGTATTCCTGAGAAGCTATAAACCTATGAATTTCTTGCCCCCCTCCTACATTACCTTGTTCCTGGTTTCTCTCTACCTGTGGATGTCTACCATTGTATCGTACTGCGGCGTTGTTTCGCCGCTTCAAAACTTTCGCACCATGGTACACATTTAAACCTATAGTGTCGCGGGGTTCCGGCTCTTCTACTAATAATCCCCCCCGACTTATATCCACACCGAGATATTCACCAATCAAAGTAATAAAAATACCACCTCCTATTATGCTATGTGGACGCATCCCTCGAACCATAGCTGATAAATAATAACCCACACAATATGGTATACTTACAGCGCTGTGTGGGTCTCGAATACACATATGGTAAAACAAATCTTGTTCATTTACCTTTTCTTTGTTTTTACCCCTTTGTGTAATCGAGTTAGCTAAAAACCTATGTATTACTCTTAATTCGGCTCTATCTATATCCAAATAAGAGTAGTTTCCCCCTTTGAAACGGTGATGGCTTGTCATTTGACTCCACACACCGTGTGTATCAAAATTTTCATCTATTTTCCTACCGTTTAGTATCAATCCTCTACAATCGGCAGACGCTAACTCCTCAGGCGTATATATACGTAAAGCCTGAGCCATGTCCAGTAAAGACATGTGGCGCATCGAACCGCCTAACAAAAATCTAATAAAAGAACGATCGGTTAAACTAGCTACCCGATCATTCAACTCTATACTACATAACAACTCTTCACACCATACTTTATATACAGGTCTGCGTATGGTGAATAAACATATCCAGTCATTAAAAGAAGAATTACCATACCTCTGTACTAGTAATTCCCTAATTGGCCCGGCCAATTCTACAGCTTCCAAGGGTCCCCATTCTATGACCCTTGGTACCTCAACAACCTTGGAATGAAGAGTATGCAAACCCCGTTGATATTTTGGATAATCTATCCAAAGTCTGTCAAATCGCAGGTTCGGGTGCAACTGTTCCAAGTGCATATCTGAAAAGGTCATGACTGGATGAGGTACATCCTGCTTGTAGTAGTTATCTACCTCCTGTTGTTCCAAGTTCTCAGCAGGAGCATGGCGGGCTTGGGATGAAGATTCACCCCTTTCATTCTGCAAAACACATCAAACACAAATTTTGTGCATCCAAATATGCATTAGTGTCAGCAAAATCATCAATCAAAATAATTACAATGACATTATTAATTTATATCAAACTTAAGCTTATTTTCACATTTTTATCAAATCTACACTTTTTCAAATAATCATATATGAAAATTTTCGCCAAGTTCGTAAGCATTCAATTCAAATAACATGTCAAAATAATCATTACTAGCAAATAAACAAGTCTCAAATGGCATTATCTTTCAAAAATCAAGTTCATGAATTTTGGACTTGAAAAAGTCCACTTTAATTCTCAAAATCATGTTTAGGCTCAAAGTTTGGATCATTTAACTACCTAGACATGTTACACTACTCAATTTAGCAACAATTCATGACAAAAATCGGCCATAACCTGTTTATATCAAAAAGCCCCAAATTGCTCAAGAACACAAACCCTAGATTTTAAAGATTTTGAAGTTTTTGGCTTCAAATCATGTTAACAAGCATCAATCTAGGTTATACATGCATAATATACTAACAATTTAACACTAATTACACTAAATATTAACAAAATTCAAATTATGAAAATATGCTCAAGAACACACTAAAATTCGGATTTAAAAGTGATTTGGGGTGTAATTGTACCTGTTTTCTTGAGTAGTTCCTAGATATCATCCTTCTCAACATGATTTTAGCAAAAAATTTGGTGATTAACGGTGAAAAATCGAGTTTTTGGGATGATTTTCGTGGGTTTTCTTGGGTTTTTTCGAGCTGTATTTGGGTGTTTTTGTGTGTGTGTGAGTGATCAGTCGAGCAGCTCTTTTATTTTTTTTTCTGGGTTTTGGACCCTCCGCGAGTCGCGGAGGTTTTCACTGAAAACTCCGCGAGTCGCGGAGTTATTATTTTTTTTTTTTTTTTTTTTTTTTTTTTTTTTTTTTTTATAATAATCTTTAACTTATAAAACAATTAAGAAATTAATTTTAAAATTTTGTTTCCCTTGTTATTTAGGACGAGGTCGTTTCGGATCGATGTCCTAGTCCGTCCCTCGACAAAATTTTAAAATTTGTCTTTTTGTAGCGATTGTTTTAAAAGCTAAGATTTTTGGGTTTTTTAATGTTTTTGGCATACTTTAAATCAACAAGATTAAAAATATTGATAATAAAAGTTCTCGTCCCTTCCTCGGGTAAAGCAATTTCGGTTCAAAGACCTAGTCTTCAACTTACGACGAATTTTAAAAATCATATTTTTAACTTAATGAGATAAAGTAAATTTTTGTTTTTAAATTCACACAACTTAAATATAAAATTCAAAATTAATATTAAAAATTCAAAATTCACACCAAACTTAAAATTTGAAATGCATAAAATTAAAATTTCATATTTTAAAACTTAAAAATTCACACCAAACTTAATTTAAAAATTCATAAATTCATACCAAACTTATATTAATTTTTCAAATATTTACAATTTTAAAAATATTGTTTTTACAAAGTTTACAATATTAATTTAAGACTTAAATATTAATTTTAAAAACATGGTAAAAATAAAATTGAAAATCTTTTTGTCTTTTTATCCCACTTTAATTAATCAAATATTATCAAAAATATGCGCCCCTCTTTTCGGTAAAGTAATTTCGGTTCCAAGACCTAATTTAACTCATGACGAATTTTTGAAATATTTTGGGTTGATTGATTAAAGATATTTATACCTTAAGAATAAACGTTAAATTTCGCAGTGATGTAATAAATTTTTGAAGGATATCAATAATTTCGGTCGCCAAACCTAATTTTATTTAATACCAATTTAATACTTTTTAGCGAACAAATTAGCGTTTATTATCAAAAGGTTAAATAAAAATAAAAATAAAAACTGTACAGACATACCTGTGAAATAGATTTCTTAGTTATATGATCTATTATATTCATAAGATAGTCGGTTTAATTGGTCTTCCATGGCTGCATAGGCGTAACCTCGAGCATTCATTGTCTTTTCTTCTAAACATATGAACGGTCCGTCTCTGCATAAAGTAACAAATTCGGTATTTGAATAGGTTTGATTATTTGAACATTTACCTCCATGTGACCATTTTCCGCATTTGTGACATTTTTCTAGGTGTCGTGCTCTTCTTTTTGCTGCGGATTTTGATTTTCCTTTACCAAATTGTAACTTATTATATTCGCATCTGGATCCTTTTCTAACTCCGTCCATTCTTTCTCTGATTACTGATACTAATTCACTCGGTAGTATGTCATTATTTCTTTTAGTGATCAAAGCGTGTAGCATTAGACCATGGTTTAGTTCACAGGTAGTCTTCATTTTGTAAAAACCTAAAAAAAATAAAAATTCAGAATGGGGGGAGAAGACTAGTTCTTTAGGGTCTGCTAGGGAAAGACCAATCGAATTCCATTCTCGGAACTACACGAGAACAGAACAAATAACTATAGATAACATTTTCTTAGAACATTTGAATCTCCCCACACTTAGGTAGCTGTGGTGTCGAAATTGTGATTAACTTCATCGTCAATTTCTTTTGGTCCATAATCAACTTGCCTATCTGTGACTTTTTCTTTAAGCCAGTGCCCTGCTTCTTCCGTAATATCCCAAAAGTCAACTAGTTTCGCCTTTTCTTTAGGCGACAGATTGGATACTAACCGGTTACATAACTTAAAGTTCCCCTTACTTCTAGCATCGATAGCCCGTTTAAAAAGTTTCTTCATTGAACTGTTAATAACGGGGTCATTTAATTTCGTATCAACAACGGGGTTCTTTATTATCAAGTCATCATTAGGTTTTACTTCATTTTCCCCACACTTAGGCGTTTTATTATTGCTAAGCACTACCGTTGGAGTTGGTAAAACAACATGGTTATTACCAATCGTTTTTACTGGTTTAACGGTTTTAGTTGGTGGAGATTTAGACTTTCGAATCATAAAGGTGATTGATTTGTTACCACTTTTAAGTGTCATTCTTCCATTTCCTACATCAAATAACGCCCCGGTGGACGCAAAGAATGGTCGACCTAAAATTAGAGGAACGTTTGGGTCCTCTTCTATGTCAATGACAATGAATTCGACTAGAAAGGTTAAATTACCTACTTGAATGGGTAGGTTGTCAGCAATTCCAACTGGGTGCTTAATGGTTTGATCAAAGAGTCGAACACTCATATCCGTTGGACTTAACTTACCTACACCTAATCTTTTATATAATGAAAGAGGCATAACACTTACACTCGCACCTAAATCTGCTAGTGCATCATACATGACACAATCACTAAGTAGACAAGGAACAATAAATTCACCCGGATCACCTACCCTAGGTGGAGGTTTTGGTGGAACTGTATTCACCGGGTTTATATTTACGGCTTTTGTTTCTTGCACTTTCTTATTCTTTTTCTTCTTCTTCTTTCCAGAGGTATCACAATCTTTATTACCTATCACTTGCTCATACTCAACTCCTTTTCTTGGAAACGGGATGGGTGGTTTGTATGGTGCCACCACTGGCTTTACATACTCGGGTGGTGGTGGTGTAACTTCTTCATTGTTACTCTCATCTAAAACCTTCCCATCTTCTGATGCTGGTTTTTCAGAATTCGTTGAAACCATATTAACATTCTCATTCCGAGGATTTACTTCAGTATTACTCGGTAGCTTTCCTTGTTCCCTCTCACTCATCATGCTAGCAAGAGTACCTACGTGTTTTTCTAGATTCAAAATGGAAGCTTGTTGAGTTCTTAATGACTGATCAAACCTCTCGTTCGTTTGGGTTTGAGTTTCAATAAATTGTGTTTGAGATTCAACTAGCTTAAATACCACTTCTTCCAGATTTGACTTTTTCTCTTCGGTTTGTTGTTGTGGTTTATATAAGCCAGGTCTTTGTTGATTGAAAGTGTTGTTTTGAGTTGGTTGGTTATTCGGACCTTGTTGGTTATACCAGTTATTTTCGGGTCCTTTTGGATTGTAAAGAATGTTTTGATTTCGATTGAAGTTTAGCTTTGGCGGTTGATAATTATTTTGATAATTATTTCCAGGCCTTTGGTTCATATAGGAAACATTCTCTCTTTGTTCCATCGTTGGTTCAATGTGACAATCTTTCAATAAGTGTGGTCCACCGCATTGCTCACAACTGATTCGTATTGCGTGAATATCTTTATTCATCTTTTCCATTCGTCTTTCGAAAGCATCTATTTTTGCGGAAACGGAATCAAAGTCATGGCTAGAATCGGCTCTAGCCGCTTTAGATGATCGAAAGATATCTTTTTCTTGGTGCCACTCATGCGAGTGGGAGGCTGTGTTATCAATAATTTTGTAAGCTTCAGTTGCGGTTTTCTTCATAATGGATCCACCAGCGGTTATGTCGATGTCTTTTCGTGTGGCGATGTCTACGCCTTTATAGAAGATTTGTACTATTTGAAAAGTATCTAATCCGTGTTGAGGACATCCTCTCAACATCCTTCCGAATCTTGTCCACGCCTCATATAATGTTTCATTTGGCTTTTGCGCGAACGTAACAATTTCTCCTTGAAGTCTCACGGCTTTAGATGCCGGAAAGAATCGTTTAAGAAATTTTTCAACTAAAACATCCCATGTGTCAATCGCCCCTTCAGGTAACGATTCTAACCAATCTTTGGCTTCTTCCTTTAAAGTCCAGGGAAATAACATGAGATAGATTTGTTCGTCTTCCACTTCTCGGATTTTGAATAGTGTACAAATTCTTTTAAACGTACGAAGGTGTTCGTTAGGATCTTCATTCGGTGCACCACTGAATTGGCATTGGTTAGTTACCATGTGTAGGATTTGTCCTTTGATTTCATAATCTGGCGCATTAATGTCTGGATGAGTAATTGCGTGACCTTGGCCAGTGCGTTTAGCTCTCATTCGGTCTTCCATACTTAAAGGTTCCAGATTCTCCATAATTGAATTTGTTGAATCGGTATCACTAGATGATTCAGATTTAATGGTTCGTTCCTCAACAATCTCTGTTTGAATGATTGGTGGTTCCGGAGGAAAGTTTAATGGTTCAGGATCTATGAACCGTTCCTGAATATTTTCTGGATTCTCAATTGTGAGGTTTGTTTCAAAAAATGGATTATCGGAAATTTGAACTGAAGTACTTGGTTGACTGGATGACGATTCTAAAGAAAAATCAACGGCGGTTATATTTGTTAAACGATGTCTTGATCGAGTTACGGGTGGTGAACGTACAAAAGGTGATGAACGTTTTGCTCGGTGCATTCACTGAATATCCTATTAGTTTTTAAAAAGGAAAGAAAAATTATAATAAGTTATCCAATTAATAGACTTTTCTGATTTTGCCCACGTTTCGAATAGCCAAAAGATGCAGCAGAGGGGCAGGATTCGTTTGGTCTCAATATAATTGAGTACTGTTTGGCTCCAATAACCCGGTCCACGTACAAATCCAACTATTACTACGAACCAGAAAATTTTGATGTCTATCAATTTAACCACTTAAAATAAATTTTCGTAATTTTTAGAAATTTAGATAAGAAGTAGAAAAAATTCTAAGTCCTAAAACTAGAATAGCGAGAAATAAGAGAGAAAAAGATTGCGCGTCGAAAAATGTCGAAAAAGAAAAAATGGTTGAAAAATAAAAGGTGACGGAAAAATAAAAGAAACTTATCAAAACTTAAAAATACTTAACTAATTTAACCTTATTACTACAACTAACTTAAAATTATAATCGCAAATTGAAATTACTAATTGGAATGATAATTGATACATAGTAAAAGGTCTAATAATATTAAAGCTTACAGGAAAAACTAAATCCCAAATGGAAATAACTTAAAAAGAAACTAAAACTTAAAAAGGCGTCGCAAAATTCTAAAGCACCTATATCTTAGTCTAAAGAAAAGGCACTTAAGGAATTCTACGGCAAAGCCTAAAAATCTAAGAGTAAAAATAACTATAGCAAAAACTAAGTTTAAAATTAAATATGAGCTAAAAAATACAAATATTACGCTACAACGATTAAAAAGGTACAAAATATAAAAATATACAAAAAGTTGTAAAAAGTACAATTTTTATAAAAATATTATTTTTATATTATTTATTTTATAAAATTACTAATTTTACAATTTTAATAAAACTAATTAAACAAAATACATATATAAAGTAAAAAAGTAAAAAAAACTAAAATTAATAATAATAATAATAATAATTAAGTTAAATAATAATAATAATAATTAAAACCCCGTAATCAATGCGAAATTAGGGTTTTGTCCGTGTGTCAGAAGACCTCCGCGAGTCGCGGCAAATAAAGAGGAAAACCCCGCGAGTCGCGGGGTTCAGAAAAACAGTTGACAGGTTTCACTTTTACGCGTTTTCTTTATTTTTTTTTTTTTTTATATTAGCGTTGCGCTTCCGGCTTTTAAGATGAGTCCCCGGCAGCGGCGCCAAAAATACTTGATGTCGAACGAGGTGTATATAAAATAGTTTATAATTTTAGCAGAAAATACTATTAAATACGATACAATTTTACACAAGATATTTATTTATTTATAGAATGGATATACTTAAACCTTGCTACAACACTTATAGGCAGTGTACCTAATCGTACAGTAGTGTAGTTTTTAGTAAGTCCGGTTCGTTCCACAGGGAGATCTTTAAGCAAAGCTCAACGCTATATTAGTTTACTTTTATTAAAATTACAAATATATATATAAGTAATATTATTATTATAAAGGGGGGGTTTTTACCGTTTAATGACCGGTTTGTCGATTTTAAAACTTTAGTCGCAGTTAAAACCTAATGTAAAATATAAAATAAATACAAGACTTTAAATTAAAGCGTAAAGTAAATAACGATAATGAAATTGTGAATAATAAAAATGCGATAAAAATTAAATTGCGATAATTAAAAAGTACGATAATTAAAAGTGCGATAAAATGAAATAACAATAAATAAAAGTGCGATAATTAGAAGTGCAATTAAATATACAATAAAGGAAATAAAATATGATATAAAAGAATTATGCTTATTTAAACTTCCGTAATCATGATGTTTGACGTGTGGATTTTAGTTTTATGCCCATGGGTTAATTGTCCTTTGTCCTGGATTATTCAATATGTCCGTCTGGTTTTTGTCCATAACAGTCCATCAGTCATAAATATAAATTGCAAGTGTCCTTGTCAAATTATTATTATACCCGAAGATAAATATTCCAACTAATTGGGGATTCGAATTGTAACAAGGTTTTAATACTTTGTTTAATGAATACACCAGGTTATCGACTGCGTGTAAACCAAGGTTTTACTACTTTGTTAACAATTACACCAATTACCCTTGAATGTAATTTCACCCCTGTTTTAATTATTCTAGTGGCTATTAACCCATTCCCGTGTCCGGTTAAATGAACGATTATTCGTACATATAAATACCCCGCCCATCGTGTCCGATCGAGTGTATATGGTAATTTATAGGGACGCCCAATTGTAAATCTTTATATTAACATTAACAAACTTTCATTTAGTTAAACAAATATAAAGCCCATTAATAGCCCATAGTCTAGTTTCCACAAGTGTCGTTCTTTTGTCCAAACCCCAATTATGGTACAAAGCCCAATTACCCAATTTTAGTAATTAGCCCAACATCATGATTACTTCGTTTTAAATAAGCATAATAATAACTTAGCTACGAGACATTAATATAAAAAGGTTGAACATAACTTACAATGATTAAAAATAGCGTAGCGTTACACGGACAGAATTTCGACTTACACCCTTACAACATTCGCTAACATACCCTTATTATTAGAATTATAATTAAAATTAAAATATAAATTATAAATATAAATATATTACGTATATATTGAGAGAGATTGAGAAAAATAAGATGTTATTTTGATCAGAATTCGGGTTGATTTATAGCCAGGAATGATTTTTGGGGCTCCGCGACTCGCGGCCAAATAGCCTTCAAACTCCGCGAGTCGCGGAGAGGTATTTTCACTTTACACCCTTGGAGTTTCTGGCTGCCGATAGTTTTTAATATATATATATAATATATATATAATTAATATAATTAATTATATATTATATTATATTTATATACATAGTTAACTTGTAATTTTTAGTCCGTTGCGTCGAGCGTTAAGAGTTGACTCTAGTCCCGGTTCCGGTTTTTCGAACGTCCTTGCGTACAATTTAATATCTTGTACTTTGCGTTTTGAATCTTGTACTCTTGTGATTTTGAGACGTTTCTTATCAATAATTGGAACCTTTTTGATTGTCTTTTGTTCTTTTGAGCTTTTTGGTCGTTTGCGTCTTCAAATCGTCGAATCTGTCTTTTGTCTTCACCTTTTATTATTTAAACGAATATCACTTGTAAATAGAACAATTGCAACTAAAAGCTTGTCTTTCTTGAGGAATAATGCTATGAAATATATGTTCGTTTTTAGCATTATCAATATGAACGGTCCGTCTCTGCATAAAGTAACAAATTCGGTGTTTGAATAGGTTTGATTATTTGAACATTTACCTCCATGTGATCATTTTCCGCATTTGTGACATCTTTCTAGGTGTCGTGCTCTTCTTTTCGCTGCGGATTTTGATTTTCCTTTACCAAATTGTAACTTATTATCTTCGCATCTGGATTCTTTTCTTACTCCGTCCAATCTTTCTCTGATTACTGATACTATTTCACTCGGAAGTGTGTCATTATTACGTTTAGTGATCAAAGCGTGTAGCATTAGACCATGGTTTAGTTCACAGGAAGTCTTCATTTCGTAAAAACCTAAAAAAAATAAAAATTCAGAATGGGGGGAGAAGACTAGTTCTTTAGGGTCTGCTAGGGAAAGACCATTCGGGTTCCATTTTCGAGAACTACACGAAAACAGAAAATCTAACTCTAACAGAAATACATATTATCCTTTAAAGACTTGATTCTCCCCACACTTAGTTAGCTGTGGTATCAAAATTGTGATTAACTTCATTGTCAACTTCCATTGGACTATCTATGTACTGTTTAACTCTGTGACCATTAACCTTAAATTCAATCCCATTTGAATTTATTAATTCTATCGTTCCGTATGGGAAAACTCTTTTGACTATGAATGGTCCAGACCATCTTGATTTCAATTTTCCTGGAAATAGCTTGAATCGTGAATTGAAAAGAAGAACTCTGTCTTCTTCTTTGAATTCTTTTGAACTTCTGATTCTTTTATCATGCCATTTCTTCATTCTTTCCTTATAGATTAACGAATTTTCGTATGTTTCATGTCGTAATTCTTCTAATTCATTTAGTTGACTTAAGCGTAAACGTCCAGCTTCATGTAAATCAAGATTACATGTCTTCAAAGCCCAAAATGCTTTGTGTTCAATTTCTACTGGAAGATGACATGCTTTTCCATAAACAAGTCTAAAAGGTGTGGTTCCAATTGGAGTTTTGTAGGCTGTTCTAAAAGTCCAGAGTGCATCCTCAAATTTAATGGACCATTCCTTCGGATTTGATCCTACGGTTTTCTCTAGAATACGTTTTAAAGCTCGGTTGGTATTTTCAACTTGTCCACTTGTTTGTGGATGATATGCGGTGGAGATTTTATGAGTTACTCCATATCTTTTGAGAACTTTCTCAAGTTGATTATTACAGAAATGAGTACCCCGATCACTTATTAAAGCTTTCGGTGTTCCAAACCTTACAAAAAGATGTTTTAAAAAGTTGACTACAACTCGTGCATCGTTAGTTGGGAGAGCTTGTGCTTCCGCCCATTTAGATACATAATCAATGGCTACGAGAATATAGAGATTATTATGAGATTTTGGAAATGGACCCATAAAGTCAATACCCCAAATGTCAAATACTTCGCATACTTGAATGACATTTTGTGGTATTTCATCACGTTGACTTATTTTTACGGCCCTTTGACAAGCATCACAGGATTTGCAAAGAAGGTGTGCGTCTTTGTAAATTGTAGGCCAATAGAATCCAGCATCATAAACTTTTCTTGCTGTTAGTTGAGGCCCATAATGCCCTCCTGTTGGTCCTGTGTGACAATGGTTTAAAATTTTACTAGCTTCATCTCCGAATATACATCGACGTATTATTCCATCGGGACAACTTTTAAACAGATGTGGATCTTCCCAAAAATAGTGTTTTATATCACTGAAGAATTTCTTTCGTTTTTGGTACGATAATCCTTTTTCAAGGAATCCACATACTAAGTAGTTTGCATAGTCTGCAAACCATGGTATTTCATTATAATCTATCTTCAATAGATATTCATCAGGAAAGTTGTCTTGTATGGCCGATTCATTTAGAACTTCTAATTCAGGATTTTCAAGACGAGAAAGATGATCAGCGGCGAGATTTCCTGCTCCTCTTTTATCTCAGATTTCAATATCGAACTCTTGTAAGAGTAAGATCCAACGGATTAATCTTGGTTTAGCATCTTGTTTCGAAAATAGGTATCTAAGAGCAGAATGGTCGGTATAGACCACCGTTTTTGCTAGAACGAGATATGATCAAAATTTGTCAAAAGCAAAGACAATAGCAAGGAGTTCTTTTTCAGTAGTTGTGTAATTTGTTTGTGCTCCTTGTAACGTCTTACTAGCGTAATAAATAGGTTGAAATTTTTTTTCAATCCTTTGTCCTAAAACGGCTCCCATTGCAAAATCACTTGCATCGCACATTAGTTCAAACGGTAGATTCTAATTTTATGTTATCATGATCGGCACATTAGTGAGTTTCTCTTTAAGAATATTAAAAGATTTGATACATTCATCTGAAAAGATGAATGGAGCATCTTTTTCTAGGAGTTTATTCATAGGAGTGGCAATTTTAGAAAAATCTTTTATGAAACGTCAGTAAAAATCGACATGCCCTAGAAAACTCCTAACTCCTCTAACATTGGTGGGATGTGGAAGTTTAGCAATTACATCTACTTTAGCTCTATCCACTTCAATTCCTTCCTTTGAGATTTTATGTCCAAGAACGATGCCTTCTTTAACCATGAAATGGCATTTCTCCCAATTAAGTACTAGATTTGATTGTTCTCATCTAATCAGCATTCGTTCAAGATTATCTAGACATGATTCAAATGTATCACCGAAGACTGAAAAGTCATCCATGAAAACTTCCATGCATTCTTCTATCATGTCGTGAAAAATCGCCATCATACACCTTTGAAAGGTTGCAGGGGCGTTGCAAAGTCCAAATGGCATGCGTTTGTAAGCAAAAGTACCATAAGGGCACGTGAATGTGGTTTTCTCTTGATCTTCGGGTGCTATTGGAATTTGAAAATATCCGGAAAAACCATCAAGAAAACAATAGTAACTATTTCCGGCTAGCCTTTCCAACATTTGATCAATGAAAGTTAAGGGAAAGTGATCTTTTCTGGTGGCGTCATTTAATTTTCTATAATCAATACATACACGCCATCCTGTTACAGTCCTAGTAGGAATAAGCTCATTTTTTTCATTTGTAATGACAGTCATGCCACCCTTCTTAGGCACGCATTGAACTGGGCTTACCCATGGACTATCAGAGATTGGATAAATTAAACCTGCATCTAGCAGTTTAATTATTTCTTTTTTAACAACATCTTGCATATTCGGATTTAGTCTTCGTTGGCGTTGCACATACGTTTTATGACCTTCTTCCATAAGGATTTTATGTGTGCAATACGAAGGACTTATTCCTTTAATATCATGAATCTTCCATGCAATGGCTGGTTTATGAGCTTTCAACACAGAAATGAGTTGTGATTTCTCATTTTCACTAAGAGAAGACGATATTATTACAGGTAATTCAGATTCGCCAAGTAAATAAGCGTATTCCAAATGGTTTGGAAGTGGCTTTAATTCTAATGTCGGTGGTTCTTCTATCGATGATTTATATCAATATCTATCTTCTTCTTTTAGCATTTGAATTTCTTCTGTTGTTGGTTCATATCCATTAGCCATTAGTGTAGCTAATATTTCAGCTTCATCAATTGGTTCATTACCTTCGCCTAAAGAACATTCTCCTGTTCCTTGTAATTCTAGAAATTCTTCTAACAATTCTGCATGTGAGTCTATAGTTTGAATATAATAGCATGTATCATCTGCAGATTGCGGTTGTTGCATTGCTCTATCAACTGAAAAGGTAACACTCTCGTCCTCTATACTTAGGGTCAATTTCTTACCAAACACGTCTATCATTGCTTTAGCCGTGTTTAAGAATGGTCTTCCTAATATGAGAGGAACTTGAGAATCTTCTTCCATGTCCAGAACAACAAAATCTACTGGAAATACTAAAGTACCAACTTTAATTAGCATGTTCTCCATTATCCCTCTAGGATATTTTATTGATCGATCGGCAAGTTATATGCTTATTCTTGTTGGTTTCAATTCTCCAAGGTCTAGTTTAGCGTATAGTGAATACGGCATTAAATTTATACTAGCACCTAAGTCTGCCAATGCTTCTATTGAACTAAGACTACTCAGAAAACATGGAATTGTGAAACTTCCTGGATCA
Source organism: Rutidosis leptorrhynchoides (assembly GCF_046630445.1). Lineage (NCBI taxonomy): Eukaryota > Viridiplantae > Streptophyta > Magnoliopsida > Asterales > Asteraceae > Rutidosis > Rutidosis leptorrhynchoides. Next base: position 140,558,617 of record NC_092342.1, on the reverse strand, counting down.
GATAGTTTTTCTGGTATCTTATTCAACAGCACTGCTGAACAATTAGCATTCATAGTAACAGCTGAGAGTTCTTCCATTTTCTTTCTATTCGAGATTAGATCTTTCAGAAATTTAGCATATCTAGGCATTCCGGAAATCACATCAATGAAAGGAAGATTTACATTTATCTGTTTAAACATATCCAAGAATTTGGATTGCTCGGCTTCAAGTTTCTCTTTCTTCATTTTACTCGGGTAAGGAAGTGGTGGTTGGTATAGTTTAACATAAGGTTTATCCTTAGCTGTGTTATCTTCATTAACCTTTTCAACTACCGGTTCTTTTTCCTTATCTTGATCAGGTTGTGGTTCTTGTGGAGTAGAAATAGCTTCATCAGAAGTTACAGGTATTTCAGGTGGTTTAAGTGTTGTACCACTTCTTGTGGTAATGGCTTTAGCTATTTCATTCCGGGGGTTAGCATTTGTATCACTAGGTAAACTTCTCGGTTTTCTTTCACCTATTAACCTTGCTAGGTTACTTACTTCTTGTTCCAAGTTTTGAATAGAAGCTTGTTGATTTCTAAATGCTTGAGCATTTTGTTCATTAGTTTGTTTCTGAGATGTGAAAAACTGCGTTTGAGTTTCAACTAGCTTCGTTATCATATCTTCTAAATTCGGCTATTTATCATCGAGTTGTGGTGGTTTGTTTTGAAAATTAGGTCTTTGCTGGTTGTAAGTATTGTTAGATACTTGTTGATTGCTAGGACCTTGTTGGTTGTTGTATGGAATATTTCGGTTATAATTCTGATTTTGATTGTAAATCGGTCTTGGCGGTTGATAATTATTCTGATAATTATTTCCAGGCCTTTGGTTTAGATATGAAACATTCTCTCTTTATTCCATTGTTAATTCAATACTGAGACAATCTTTTGTCAAATGTGGTCCTCCACACTGCTCACAACTAATTCGTATTGAGTAGATATCTTTAGTCATCTTTTCCATTCGTCTCTCGACAGCATCTATCTTTGCAGAAATGGAATCTAAGTCATGGCTAGAATCGGCTCTAGCTGCTTTAGATGATCTAACGATATCTTTTTCTTGGTGCCACTCATGTGAGTGGGAAGCAGTGTTATCAATAATTTTGTAAGCATCAGTTTCGGTTTTCTTCATAATAGAACCACCAGCTGCTATATCGATGTCTTTTTTTGTAGTGATGTCGCATCCTTGGTAGAATATTTGTACTATTTGACAGGTATCTAAACTATGTTGCGGACATCCTCTTAATAACTTTCCAAATCTTGTCCACGCCTCATATAGAGTTTCATTTGGCTTCTGTGTGAACGTAACAATTTCTCCTTGAAGTCTTACGGCTTTAGATGCCGGAAAGAATTGTTTAAGAAATTTTTCAACTAAAACGTCCCATGTATCAATCGCCCCTTCAGGTAACGATTCCAACCAATCTTTGGCTTCTCCCTTTAAAGTCCAGGGAAATAACATGAGATATATCTGTTCATCCTCCACTTCTATTATTTTAAATAGTGTGCAAATCCTATTAAAGGTACGAAGATGTTCATTTAGATCTTCCTTCGGCGCACCACTAAATTGGCATTGATTAGTCACCATGTGTAGAATTTGTCCTTTGATTTCATAATCTGGCGCATTAATGTCTGGTTGAGTAATTGCGTGACCTTGGCCAGTGCGTTTAGCTCTCATTCGGTCTTCCATACTTAAAGGTTCCAGATTCTCCATAATTGAATTTGTTGAATCTGAATCACTGGAGGATTCTGATTTAATGGTTCGTTCCTCAACAATCTCTGTTTGAATGATTGGTGGTTCCGGAGGAAAAATTAATGGTTCAGGATCTACGAATCGTCCCTGAATATTCTCCGGATTCTCAATTGTGAGGTCGGGTTTAAAAAATGGATTATCGAAAATTTGAACTGAAGTACTTGGTTGACTGGATGACGATTCTAAAGAAAAATCAATGGCGGTAATATTCGCTAAATGTCTTGATCTAGTTACAGGTGGTGAACGTACAAAAGGTGGTGAACGTAACGTCTTGCTCGGTGCATTCACTGAATATCCTATTAGTTTTTAAAAAGGAAAGAAAAATTATATAAGTTATCCAATTAATAGACTTTTCTAATTTTGCCCACGTTTCGAATAGCCAAAAGATGCAGCAGAGGGGCAGGATTCGTTTGGTCTCCATATAATTGAGTACTGTTTGGCTCCAATAACTCGGTCTACGTACAAATCCAACTATTACTACGAACCAGAAAATTTTGATGTCTATCAATTTAACCACTTAAAATAAATTTTCGTAATTTTAAGAAATTTAGATAAGAAGTAGAATAAAAATCTATGTCCTAAAACTAGAATAGCGAGAAATAAGAAAGAAAAAGAGCGCGTCGAAAAAGATCAAAAAAGAGAAGGGTTGAAAAATAAAAGGCGTCGAAAAATAAGAAAGAAAAAAAAAAGAGGTGACTTATAAAACTTAAAAACACTCGACTAACCCAACCTTATTGCTATCACTAACTTAAAATTATAATCGCAAATTGAGATTACTAATTGGAATGATAATTGATACATAGGTAAAAGGCGTCGAAAAATATTAAAGCTTACAAGTAAAACTATATCCCAAATGGCAATAACTTAAAAAGGTACTAAAACTTAAAAAGGCGTCGCAAAATTCTAAAGCAACTAAATCTTAGTCTAAAGAAAGAGCACTTAAGGGATTTTACGGCAAAGCCTAAAAATCTATAAGTAAAAATAACTATGGCAAAAACTAAGTTTAAAACTAAAAACGAGCGAAAAATACAAAAATTACGCTAAAACAATTAAAAAGGGACAAAATATAAAAATATACTAAAAGTTGTAAAAAGTACAATTTTTATAAAAATATTATTTTTATATTATTTATTTTATAAAACTATTAATTTTGTAATTTAAATAATCTAAATAAACTAAAATACAAATTAAATAAAAAGTAAAACTAAATAATATTAAAATCTAAACCTAATTAGGGTTTAAAATTAATTATAATTAATAATTATCCGTAATTAATGCGAATTAGGGCTTCTGTGTGGCCCGTGTCAGACGGCTCCGCGAGTCGCGGTTCCTCGTGCCTACAAACGCCGCAAGTCGCGGGGTTTGGAATTTCAGTTGACAGGCTGATTTAAATTCGACGTTTTACTTTTTTTTTTATATTTTCTGTTTAAATATTTAAATAAAATATTTATAAAAACTAAATAAAAACTTATGTTTTAAAAACTAAAATAAAAATAGAAATACTTTATAATAAAAATCTTAAAACTAGATTTATATATTTATTTATTTTTTTCGGTTTTTAATTTTATGTTCTAAATAAACACAAAATATTTAAATAAAACTTATATTTTTATAAAATAAAAATAAAGAAACTTTATAAAACTTAAATACTTAATAAACTCTTAAAAATATTTATATTTTTGTTTTTCTTTTCTATGTTTTTGAATATTTAAAACGTATTTTTACAAAAGCGTATTTTTTTATATTAGTAAAAAATAATTTTTTTTTTAATTAGCGTTGCGCTTCCGGCTTTTAAGCTAGATTGTCCCCGGCAGCGGCGCCAAAAATACTTGATGTCAAAGCTAAGGGGTATAAAATACTATTAAATTTTACAAGGAAATACTATTAAATACGATACAATTTTACACAAGATATTTATTTATTTAGAGAATGGATATACTTAAACCTTGCTACAACACTTATAGGCAGTGTACCTAATCGTACAGTAGTGTAGTTTTTAGTAAGTCCGGTTCGTTCCACAGGGAAAATCTGTTAATCAAAGCTTAACGCTATATTAGTTTTATTTTATAAAAATACAAATATATATATAAGTAATATTATTATTATAAAGGGGGTTTTTACCGTTTAATGACCGGTTTGTCGATTTTAAAACTTTAGTCGCAGTTAAAACCAAATGTAAAACATTAAATAAATAAAAGACTTAATTTAAAGCGTAAAGTAAATAACGATAATGAAATTGCAAATAATAAAAGTGCGATAAAATAAACTTGCGATAATTAAAAAGTACGATAATTAAAAGTGCAATTAAATACAATAACAATAAATAAAAATGCGATAATTAGAAATGCAATTAAATATAAAATAAAGGAAATTAAATATGAAATAAAAGAATTATGCTTATTTAAACTTCCGTAATCATGATGTTTGACGTGTTGATTTTAGTTTTATGCCCATGGGTTAATTGTCCTTTGTCCTGGATTATTTAATATGTCCGTCTGGTTTTTGTCCATAACAGTCCATCAGTCATAAATATAAAGTGCGAGTGTCCTCGTCAAATTATCCTTATACCCGAAGTCAAATATTCCAACTAATTGGGGACTTAAACTGTAACAAGATTTTAATACTTTGTTTAATAATTACACCAGGATGTTGACTGAGTGTAACCCAAGGTTTTAATACTTTGTTAACAATTATGCCAAGTGTCCTTGTACATAATTTCACCCCTGTTTTAATAATTCTAGTGGCTATTAATCCATTCCCGTGTCCGGTTAAATGAACGATTATTCGTACATATAAATACCCCGCCCATCGTGTCCGATTGAGTGTATATGGTTATTTATAGGGACGTCCAATTGTAAATCTTTATATTAAAATTAACAAACTATCATTTAGTTAAACAAATATAAAGCCCATTAATAGCCCATAGTCTAATTTCCACAAGTGTCGTTCTTTTGTCCAAACCTCAATTATGGTACAAAGCCCAATTACCCAATTTTAATATTTTTAGCCCAACATCATGATTACTTCAGATTAAATAAGCATAATAATAACTTAGCTACGAGACATTAAATTAAAAAGGTTGAACATAACTTACAATGATTAAAAATAGCGTAGCGTTACACGGACAGAATTTTGACTTACACCCTTACAACATTCGCTAACATACCCTTATTATTAGGATTAAAATTAAAATTAAAATATAAATATAAATATTACGTATACATATATAGAGAGAGATTGATTTTTTTGATATATTTTTTCGTCGAACTGCGTTGCCTTTTATAGGAATTTTCGTCCAGGTAATCTCCGTGACTCGCGGCATTTTTTGCCTTCAAACTCCGCGAGTCGCGGAGTTTGAAATTCCAGCTCACCAGCTTTGGCTTCTTTCTTGCCGACGATTTTAAATATTAATATAATATATATATACTTTTTAAGAATTATTTATATATTATATTATATTCATGTGCATAGTTGACTTGTAATTTTTAGTCCGTTGCGTCAAGCGTTGAGAGTTTACTCATGTCCCGGTTCCGAATTTTCGAACGTCCTTGCGTACAATTTAATATCTTGTACTTTGCGTTTTGAATCTTGTACTCTTGTAATTTCGAGACGTTTCTTATCAATAATTGGAACCACTTTGATTGTATTTTGTACTTTTGAGCTTTTTGGACCTTTGCGTCTTCAATTCGTCGAATCTGTCTTTTGTCTTCACCTTTTATTATTTAAACGAATATCACTTTTAAATAGAACAATTGCAACTAAAAGCTTGTCTTTCTTGAGGAATAATGCTATGAAATATATGTTTGTTTTTAGCATTATCAGTGATATACCCCACCTATCAAAGGAAAGCCTTTTATAAACTAAGGCATTTCTGGAAAGTCTTTCAAATGTTTGACAAGTTAATTTCGCCATAACTAAATGTGCTGATGAATTCTGACCGACTCTAGATAAGATTTCCTCAATCATATCCTCTGGTAGGTCTTCTAAAATATTCGGTTGTCTACCCTTAACGTCCATTTTGTTTTTATAATGTAAAATAGACAAGGATTAGATTCGTAAAAGCAAACAATACAAGCAATTTTTACATAGCACATAAAAGTACAAGCACACTACAATACATTTATTACACAACATGCTCACACCCCTCTAATCTGAATCACTGGTTTCTTCTTCTTCGGACTTGGTTCTTTTTCCTAATCTTCTAGGGATATATGATGTTCCTCAAATACGAGTCGTCATTTTCCACATTGGTTTAGAAAAACCTGGTGGTTTAGAGGTTCCCGGGTTATTGTCACGATATTGAAAATACGGGTGTTGACGGTACATATAAAGTTCATCGGGGTCGGAATCAGATTTCTCTATTTTGATGCCTTTTCCCTTATTATTTTCTTTTGCCTCATTAAATTGGGTCGGGGTAATTTCTATAACATCATCGAAATCCTCATCAGGATCCGATTCATCGGAAAATTGATAATTTTCCCAATATTTTGCTTCCTTAGCGGAAACACCGTTGACCATTATTAACTTTGGTCCATTGGTTGAGGATTTTCTTTTATTTGACCGGTTTTATGTGGTTCCTACTATTCCCCCCTCCGAAACCTCTTCTTCTGGTTCCTCTTCTTCCGGTTCCTCTTCTTCCGGTTCCTCTTCTTCCGGTTCCGTTTCCTCTTCTTCCGGTTCTTCGGGAACTTGTCAATCTTGCCAATATATATTCGACTCTTCGTTATTATTAGGTGAGTCAATGGGATTTGTACTAGAGGTAGACATCTATCACACAATACCAAACATGTTAAGAGATTAATATATCACATAATATTTACATGTTAATAATATATAGTTTCCAACAAAAATGTTAAGCAATCATTTTTAAAGAAAACACAGTCAAAGTCCAGACTCACTAATGCATCCTAACAAACTCGATAAGACACACTAATGAAAATTTTCTGGTTCTCTAAGACCAACGCTCGGATACCAACTGAAATGTCCCGTTCATATTGATTATAAACGTTCCATATTAATTGATTTCGTTGCGAGGTTTTGACCTCTATATGAGACGTTTTTCAAAGACTGCATTCATTTTTAAAACAACCATAACCTTTATTTTATCAATAAAGGTTTCAAAAGCATTACGTAGATTATCAAATAATGATAATCTAAAATATACTATTTACACACGACCATTACATAATGGTTTACAATAGAAATATATTACATCGACATATGTTTCTTGAATGCAGTTTTTACACAATATCATACAAACATGGACTCTAAATCTTGTCCTTATTTTAGTATGCAACAGCAGAAGCTCTTAGTATTCACCTGAGAATAAACATGCTTTAAACGTCAATAAAAATGTTGGTGAGTTATAGGTTTAGCCTATATATATCAAATCGTAACAATAGACCCCAAGATTTCATATTTCAATATACATCCCATACATAGAGATAAAAATCATTCATATGGTGAACACCTGGTAACCGACATTAACAAGATGCATATATAAGAATATCCCCATTATTCCGGGACACCCTTCGGATATGATATAAATTTCGTTGTACTAAAGCATCTGGTACTTTGGATGGGGTTTGTTAGGCCCAATAGATCTATCTTTAGGATTCGCGTCAATTAGGGTGTCTGTTCTCTAATTCTTAGATTACCAGACTTAATAAAAAGGGGCATATTCGATTTCGATAATTCAACCATAGAATGTAATTTCACGTACTTGTTTCTATTTTGTAAATCATTTATAAAACCTGCATGTATTCTCATCCCAAAAATATTAGATTTTAAAAGTGGGACTATAACTCACTTTCACAGATTTTTACTTCGTCGGGAAGTAAGACTTGGCCACTGGTCGATTCACGAACCTATAACAAATATGTACATATATATCAAAGTATGTTCAAAATATATTTACAACATTTTTAATACGTTTTACTGTTTTAAGTTTATTAAGTCAGCTATCCTTGTTAGTAACCTACAACTAGTTTTCCATAATTAGATGTACAGAAATAAATCGATATATATTATCTTGAATCAATCCACGACCCAGTGTATACACGTCTCAGGCTAGATCACAACTCAAAGTACATATATTTTTGGAATCAACCTCAACCCTGTATAGCTAACTCCAACATTACTGCATATAAAGTGTCTATGGTTGTTCCAAATAATATATATACATGGGTCGATATGATATGTCAAAACATTTGCATACGTGTCTATGGTATCCCAAGATTACATAATATATTAGAATACATGTATAATACAATATTAGAATACATGTACCATCAGCATCACCACCAACATCACCAGCTTCATCAACAACAACATCCGCATCTCACGCCTCAACATCACACTCGGTACCTCGGATATCAACAACATACGCCCCAGAGATACCAAGGAATATTAGAAATAATGAGCTAAGATGTATTGACTCATTCTTCCTGAAGAATTATATATGTATACTTGATATATATATATATATATATATATATATATATATATATATATATATATATAGGATTGGAACAATAATAAATCTTTTCGTACTAAGCTATTACGTGTGAATCTTAACTAATATGTACTACTTGGTTAATTCATATCACTAATATGCTATGATGTACATCCTTCGTTAATGACTTAACAATCGTTAATCACTGCTTCAGCACAATAAACTCCATTTCATAATAAACCAAGTGTATTACTCAAATACATGATTGATTGTATACTTTCATTTTCGATGTACTCGAAACTTTCTAGAAAACATCATTCGTGCCTTGTAAATTTCACAAGAAATCCACGAGCACCAACATCATATACCGAGATATATCATTAACAATGAACGATGAAGTATTGATTCATAACTTCATTAAAGAAATATTTCACGACGATTATGTAATCTCTCAAGTTTTGAAGATTATTTATTCTCGTTTCAACCACAAATCAAATGAGTGTAATATTATATTAACTCGTTAAATCTATATATATCTGAAGGATACATATATGAACGTATATCTTCATAAAAAATTGTAATTAAAAATTATTTTGTACAAACTGTTAATTGTGAAAATATTTTAACGGGTAGGTAATACCCGAGAAATATTTATATCTCACATTATTATGTTACATTATACATTCTCCAATTCTGATTCAATAATCAGTAACTATACTACTTACATCCACATATGTATCCGTTCACTAAAGAACAACCATTTTTATACAAATTCAATTACATATTCTGATTTTGACATATCGGAATTTAAGTAAAGCTTTAGCAAGTGTTATCTTCCTAAAGATCACTACATTCATGAATTATATTCATTCGTATTCTATGATGAATTATCACATCAAACCACCGAAATTATCATTCATTACTTTTGAAATCAACAACGCCTATTCATCAACCATTAGATCCGTTGACGATTACAATCAGCGTTTAATCATCTAAAAATAAAATTTCTTGAAACCATCTCGGATTGATAATCAATGATTCAGATTCGTTAACCTTGAGAATGCTGACGAAGCAGCAAAAGCTATAGATGGTCTTAATGGCTAAAAGTTTGATGATAAAGAATGACGCATTGAAAAAGCTCAGATTTGGAACTGGAAAACGAATTGAGCAAACCATGAAGGAAGCTGTGGACAAATCACAAGGACTAAACCTGTAATCAAAGAATCTAGATGATTCGATTTCTGATGAAAACCACAGAAGATTTTTTTACGCATTCTAAATCTTTACGGAAGAATTTTTCTCATTATCATTCGATCTTAAAAATTCTAAGATATCATCGTATCTTTCGTTATAAATGTCCTCTATATTTCTGAAGATATCTTCATAACGATTCTTGTTCGCAATTAATTATCTCTTTGCGATATCTTTATTTCATCATAAAGGAAACTGTATTAGTTTCTATATTCTGTAAAATTCAAGTTTAAATCATAAATGTTTTGAAGAAGTGTTGGGAATTGAAGCATGAGTTAGTATAATATAATGACGTCAGGTCAACGTGATTATATTACAGTAAGTCATGCTAAATTTTTAATGGAAGATGATGATTCATAGACTTTATAATTATCATTTACCATGTTACACGACTCTTACATTCTATTTAATCTCTGAATATATCAAGAAAATATATTCTTGATAGTTCTATTCTCAGTAATTCTAGTAATTTAACAAATCAAATCATGATATTATGTTCCTTTCTACTTAGAACATTATGATCATTTGAAACTTCATACCTACAAATTCTGGACCATTACTCACTTTACTTAGAGTCGAGAAGAGAATAAAAAGGCAAAGAGCTCCGACATATAAGGGAAAATATAAAGCCCGATAACGATACCGAAATTACAAACCGTGTATATCAATACGTATTGCAACGTAAAGACACGGGAGAATTAAAAATATTATAACCATGAGGGAATAGTAAAAGAAAACAAATTCCTCTGGTGGTAAATGAAAAAGAAGAATGACTGTATATATGGTCAAAATAATAACAAGGATCAGAACTGGATTAAGCATTTCCTTAATCTTTTGGAAGTATGAATTGAGGAAGAAAGTATAGAAGTGGTGAAGATAATGAAACGTGAGAAGCTAATTTATAGCAAAATTCCAAACACAGTAATCAAGGCAATTCACCGCATTTAATCAAAGAAATTTCAAAATTCCTTAATTACCGGAGAATCAAATCTTATAGATTACGAAGATTTCCTTTAATCCCTTGAATTCCGGAAATCAATCGTGACTACGTCAAGAGTTAAGGAGAACATTTAATTTTCTAATTCACTCTTTTATGATAGATTCGTTTATACTCTTCCTATAATCGAATCGTTTTATCCATATTATTCAATAGTGATAAAACTTTATTTTTCAACTTATATTCATCATTACAATATTCTTGTTGTAAACAAGGACGATCTCTATCAAATTTCATGACTGTGATTTTCATGAAATCCTCTCTATTTGTCTGCCCTAATATTGTGGCATAAACGCGCAAGGTTTAAAATGAGTTCAATACTATTCATAACACATTTCATGTATTCAGTTTACTGAAATGCTCGTATAGCACCATCATCCCTTTTGAGGATAACCTAGTCAAATGACACTCTTGTTAATCTTTAAATAACCACCGCATTAATGATAAAATGCACTTCGTAGAAGAACCTGTAGAAATTATAGTTCATATGACGTAAACGCTTGAAACAGAATAATATTCTATCCGTTGAAATTCACGAAAGGCCCAGAGTATACCTGGGAACGTGAAGACCAAATAAACCGTAAATATCCTCGTCTATGTACGAACAACGCCGATTGATGGCAACAACTAAATTTTGGGACGAAATTTCTTTTAACGGGTAGGTACTATGACAACCCGAAAATTTCTGACTAAATTTAAACCTAACTTTTATATAATTCCGACGATTCACGAACAATTTTATGTATATATATATATATATATATTAATTAAAAACGTTACGTGTTATAATAATTTCTATTATTTAAACGTTTTTAAAATAAACTTTAAAATATAATTGATTTTGAAAAACTAAATATTAAATAAATATTTCAAATATATATTTCGAAATGAATATATATATATATATATATATATATATATATATATATATATATATATATATATATATATATATATATATATATATATATATATATATATATATTTTAATGTAATGAATTAGTAAAAAGAAAATAATACTTATCATGTAGTAAATGTAGTAGTAATAATAATAATAATAATAATAATAATAATAATAATAATAATAATAATAATAATAATAATTTGACTAAAAAGAATCCTAAACAAATACATCCTTATGTTGACTAAAAATAAATAAAAATTAAAAAAAAAGGAAAGTATAAACTAGTACATCCTTATGTTGACTAAAAATAAAATTATAAACTAGTATACATATAGTCAATTTTGGTACATAAAGTATGTATTTTTATATTGAAATTTTAGGCTATAAATACTCATGAATGCAAGCATTAAACTTGCACCATTTCTCACACTTACAAAGTGTTTCTTTCTTTCTCTCCATTATCATCTTTGTTCTTACACTTCATTATTAGTATTCTTAATCAAGAATCAAACCACTAAAGGTAGTTATAAGCCTAATGAATTATAACATATTATTATTTATACATAAAATACTACGACGAAGTCATGAGCGGGTCATTTCAAAACGGGTTTTATGAGCGGGATAGAGCTAAGGAAAGTATGAGTTATAGCTATGGAGGTTATGGGTATTGTTCGTGAGGTTAACCTAGCATTTGTAATGTCCGTTACATCTGCGTACTTTTCCTGCAATATTGAGTCACAATATTGATACGTGAGTGATGTTTCCATTTTCAATTATCATTATTATTACTATCGTTATTATCACCAAGGTTATAATCAAGATAACGTGCACTATATATGAACCTCAATGCTACTTAAGGCCTAGGGTGATCCTTGGTACCATTATGGGACGCTTGTTGAAAGGACCCGTTCATATACATTATAAACGATTCACAATAGTTGATTACATCGCGAGGTATTTTGACCTCTATATGATACATTTTACAAACATTGCATTCGTTTTTAAAAGACAAACTTTCTTTACAACAAAAATTGACGGCATGCACACCATTTCATAATACATCCAACTATAATTGACATAATAATAATCTTGATGAACTCAATGAATCGAATGCAACGTCTTTCAAAATATGCCATGAATGACTCCAAGTAATATCCTTAAAATGAGCTAATGCACAGCGGAAGATTTCTTTAATACCTGAGAATAAATATGCTTTAAAGTGTCAACCAAAAGGTTGGTGAGTTCATAGGTTTATCATAACAATCATTTCAATATATTAATAGACCACAAGATTTCCGTTTATAAATATATGTACACTCGCAAGTGTATAAGAGTATTCTATAAATTGTAGGCACCCGGTAACAAGCCTTAACGTTCATGTTTTACCCTCTGAAGTACACCAGATCAGGTGTGTTTAAAATAACCTCGAAGTACTAAAGCATCCCATAGTCAGGATGGGGTTTGTCAGGCCCAATAGATCTATCTTTAGGATTCGCGCCTACCGTACATAGACAAGTAGTTTAATGTTACCAAGCTAAGGGTATATTTCTGGTTTAAACCCACGTAGAATTAGTTTTAGTACTTGTGCCTATTTCGTAAAACATTTATAAAAAAACAGCGCATGTATTCTCAGTCCCAAAAATATATATAAAAGGGAGCAAATGAAACTCACCATACTGTATTTCGTAGTAAAAATACATATAACGTCATTTAACAAGTGCAAGGTTGGCCTCGGATTCACGAACCTATATTAATTATATATATTTATATGTTGGTCAATATTTGTCTAACAATTTTTGGTCAAGTCATAGTGTACCACAATCCTAATGCTCGAGACTAATATGCAAAAGTCAACAAAAGTCAACTTGACCCAAAATGACTTCTAAAATTTATACGTGTTTATAACTTAACTATAGTCGTTTTATATATTTAAATATATTTATTAGATTTTATAATAATAAAAGGCATTTATTAATAAAAATTTATATTAACGTTTATATATGATAAAATATACTTTTATATATCTTAAGTAGTAAAATTTACAAAGTTCACTTAATATCTTAAAACTATAGTGGTAAGTATTATTAATGTAATTATATTACGCGTGGTGAAAAATATCTTTGTATCCCCTATTTATTTGATAAAATAATATTGATCATAATAATAATAAGTAAAAGTTGTATTATTTTGTAATAACAATTATTATTATTCTATAAAAAATAACAATATTTATATTTACTAAAAATGTTATTATGATAAAATGATAATACTAACATAATAGTAATAATGATATTTTATAATAACAATGATATTTCTATTAAAATAATAACGACGATAGTAATAATAATCATTTTAACAATAATACTAAAATTCAGTTGCCTATACTTCAAATCCGTTCATCGAAACCATTCGATATCTAAATGAAAAGTTCTTAATTTTTCACTAGCTTTCCAATGACATGCATATCATATACCCTATCTCAGTAGCATATGTATCTAATTCAGGATTCAACAAACCTATCTAAGGACAATATCGAATGTACAAGTATGCATAATCCTATATACTCGAGCACTAGTCAGGGATACACTATTGATATATAAAAGTTAAGTTATGAGTGCTCACGTATCAATATTGAGATTCAATATTGCAGGAAAGTACGTAGACGCAACGGAGATGATAAACACTAGATTGACCTCACGAGCATACCCATGAACCATACCCATCACCTCCATAGCTATAACCCATAATTTTCTTAGCTTCGACTCATTCAAAAAAACTATTTTGAAATCACTCGGACATCACTCCGTCGTAATATTTTATGTATACTAATAATATCTTGAAATAATACAGAGCAAATATATATATATATATATATATATATATATATATATATATATATATATATATATATATTTAAATCGATTGAGAGAGTTTAGAGAAATATATTTTTAAGTTTCTATGAAATAATGAAACCTATTGAATTCTATTTATAATAGATTTTTGAATTATTAAAGTGAATTATTAAAGTATGAATTATTAAAGTATGAATTATTAAAGTGAATTATTAAAGTATGAATTATTAAAGTGAATTATTAAAGTATGAATTATTAAAGTGAATTATTAAAGTATGAATTATTAAAGTGAATTATTAAAGTTAAAGTAAAGTAAAAGTAAAGTAAAGGTAAAGTTAAAGTATAGTAAAAGTATAAAAACTATGTATGTATAATACGCGTATAAATATATATAATATTAATTTAAATCGTTATATATATTTAATGAAATAAAATATAAATATCGTTATATTTATTATACTGGTTAAGTAATGAGTTGTCAAAAGTGATTCTAGATATTTATAAAAGTTATATACGTTTTAATAATAAAGTTCTTTTTAAACTGAAAACGTTTTTGTACGTTTGAAAATAGATTAATAGAATATTATGGAAACCAATTCTCCACTAGCTTTTGTCTAACTTTCGTAAATGACACTTTTTATTTTTATTTATAAATAGCTTTACAAATTATTCCCAATATTGTTAAGAGGAATAGATTTCTCAAATCATAGTGGACCTCTCAACAGAGACTTGTAATCATAATTCAATGTTTCTGATAATTCAATCATTTAATATAATTTTTTTTTAATTTCGTCGATAATCATATTGAAACAAATACGTTCATATAAAGCATTATACTTTTAAATACTTTGTTGACATTTTCAATTTATAACATATACACATATACATACATATTCATATATGTTCATTTAATGATTCGTGAATCATTGGAATTTGGTCGAGGTTTAAATGAATGTATAAACATAGTTTAAAATCCTTGAGATTTAACTTAACAAACATTGCTTATCGTGTCAGAATAATATAAAGATAAAGTTTAAATTTAGTCGGAAATTTCCGGGTCGTCACAGTACCTACCCGTTAAAGAAATTTCGTCCCCGAAATTTGATAGAGGTCGTTATGGCTAACAATGAGAATGTTATTATGACGATTATGAAGTTTTATCATGTCTAAGAAGTATGGATAAAATAATTCGATTACTCAAAGCGTATGAGGGAAGTTATAGTAAATGAAGGAAATAAGATTATAGTGATTCGTCATATCTTTTGACGTCATCACAATTGATCTCCGAATTTAAAGAAAAACTTTGTAATCTATGTTGGATTTGATGCTTCGGTGATTAAGGAGATTATGATTCTCTTCGAATTAATACGATAATCCATCTTGATTTCTCTGTCGGGTATTTCACTATAAATCCACCTCCTTCGTTTCCTTACAACTCACACCTTCTATTCTTTCTCCCTCAACTCATATTTTAAAGTATTTGTCAATATGCTTCATCCAGTACTGATTCTCGATATACTCCTCACTTTCATATATGTCGTTCTTCTTTTTCATCTGCCTCCGGAAGAATCTATTTACTTCTACTATACTCTCGGTTTTATAGTGTTTTTAGTTCTTCCGTGTCTTTATATTGCTATATGCATCGATATATACGGTTTATAATTTTTGGGTGGTTGTTGGGTTTTATATCTTCCCTTATATTTCAAAGCCCCTGCTTTTGTCTTCTATAATCATTGACATCCACAGTTAATGCTCCCTTCTATTTGCTGCGATTTATACTCCAATTTCTATTTTGGAGTTTTGTCCTTTCGTTTCTTCTTCTTGCGATTAAGCAACGTTTGTAATGTCCAGTATTCGCAGATATGAATTTCAGAATGAACATAGTTAATGTTCTAAGAAGGAAATGGTAATGGCACGATCTTGATTTGTTAATTTACCAGAATACCTTGAAAAGACCGAATCATCAAGAAAATATATTCTTGATATTTTTAGAGATTAAATAGAATACAAGAGTCGTGTAACATGGAACATGATGACGGAATGGTCTGTGAATCGTCATGTCCCATTAGAAACTCAGCATGACTTACTGTAATATAATCACGTTGATCAAGTGTCATTATATTATACTAACTCATGCTTCAGTTCCCAACACTACTTCAAAACATTCATAATTTAAACTCGAAAGTTTATAGAATATAGAAACTAATAGTTTCTTATATGATGTAACACTGATAGCGTAAAGAGATAAATGACTTCAGATAAGATTAGTTGTGAAAATATCTTCAGAAATATCGCGGATATTTATAATGAAAGATATGATAATATCTTAGAATTTCTAATATTGATGGATGATGATGAAGATTTGTCTGTAAAGGTTTAGAATAAAGAGTAAGGTATTCGTTAATGACTTTAGCAGGCACTGAATCATTTGGATTCTTTGAAGGCAGATTTAGTCTTTGTGATTTGTCCACAGCCTCCTTCATAGTCTGTTCAATCCGTTTTCCAGTTCCAAACCTTCTCTTTTTCTCAGCTTTTCCACCTTACTATTCTTTGTCATCAAACTTTTTACTGTTAAGATCGTTTACAGTTTTTGATGCTTTGTCAGCATTTCAAGAACTAGTTTGCAGTTCAAAATATTTTTCAGAACTTCACATTCAAAGTATGTAAGTCCAGGAGATAGACGTTTTACGTACACATATAACTGTTGGCGTAGACATACTGCGAGATTTCAAAATACTGGTTACTGTTTTTCGATGATTCGTATGACAATTCTCGTTACAAGATGCGAATGAGTAAATGATGTGATTTCAATAAATATAATGATTTTTCGAAAAGTCAAAGATAATTGAAGTTGTTAGTAAGTTTATTGCTAAGGTGGTGAGATATGAAGGTCTCCAGTAACGATGACGAAAGGGCAACGTATCTATCGAGGTTATAATAAGACTAGTCCGACTGAAAAGTCGAAGTTGACTTGCTGGAGCTGTGACAAAACTGTCTACTTTGAAAAGGAATTGAAAAGTCATTTTAGCTAATAAATGCCAAAGGGTCTGACACGGATACGCGTCGAACTATGACTTTGGCTTCGAAAGCTTTTTAGGTACATAAATGTAGGTAATATGTGGTTGGATCATCATCTCAATTGTTCATTGTTTGAAGTGTCTTCGAAAACTCCGGAGAGTTTGAACACAGTTTGTAATCGTTAATATACATATGATGTTCTAACACGGTTTTAAAGTCAAAGTATAGCTTTGAAAGATGTAGGAATCTAAGAGTGATGTCTTCTGTTAAATCATGACTTGGATTTTAATTTGTCAAAATCAGAATGCGTAATCAAATTTGGGTGAGAATGGTTGCTTTGATTTCTATACAAGAATGTATATTGTTGTGAGATTTTAGGAGTATAGTTGATGATTTGCTTAATCAGATTCGAAAAATGTAATATATTAATTGTGAATTTATATATCTCTCGGGTATTACCTACCCGTTAAAAAAAATTTCACAATTAATATTTTGTACAACAGAATTTTATTACAGTCTTTATGAAAATATATATGTGCATATTTTCTTCAGATGTAACATAGATTTAATGAGTTAATATTAAATTAAACTCATTTGATTTACGGTTGAAACTAGAACTGAATAATCCCTAAAGACTTTAGAAATTACATAACTTTTACGGAGTATTTATTCAATAAAATTGAAATTATGAATTAATACTTCGTTATTTGTTGGTGTTTGTAACTCTTGCACCATATTCTCTAAAGCCACTACTCGAGCGCGAAGTTCGTTGACTTCTTCTATTACACCGGAGTGATTGTCGGTTCGGACGAGCGGATAAATAAAATCTAGAATTTGATGTAGTATATAATCGTGACGAGATACTCTATAAATGAGAGAGAAAATGGTGTTTCGGACCGGTTCGCCGGTAAGTGCTTCAGGTTCATCGCCAAGAGGGCAATGTGGTGGATGGAAGGGATCACCTTCTTCTTGTCTCCAATTATTGAGGAGGCTACGAACCTATCCCCAATTCATCCAGAATAGATGATGGCTAATTAGTTGATCCATTCCGGTCACACTGCTTTCGGAGCTTGAGTGGGATTCCATATCGGAATTCGAGGGACTTGAACTAATGACGAATTCCATTTCGTTCGATTGAATAAAGAATTTTTCGATATGAAATGATTTTTCGGCTATCGGGTGGTATTCTAATTACATAGAATATCTATATATATAGCGCAAAAGATTTCGTAGATTACAGAGGAAAGTACGGGATATGTCAGGCAAAGTTTACAGTAACAGATACGCTAAAATATGGATTAGCAGATACGCTAAGATATGAATTTTGTCTATACACTATTCATGCAATCAATGCAGTAAGACGTGTCTAGACTAAGAATGATAAGCAGGCAATTTCCGACAAAAATGATAAGCAAAACTTTTGACATGCAGACACGGTCGAAGTCCAGGCTCATTAATGCATCCTAACGACTATCAGTTAGACACACTAATGCAGACCTGGTTCGCTAAGACCACCGCTCTGATACCAACTGAAAGGACCCGTTCATATACATTATAAACGATTCACAATAGTTGATTACATCGCGAGGTATTTTGACCTCTATATGATACATTTTACAAACATTGCATTCGTTTTTAAAAGACAAACTTTCTTTACAACAAAAATTGACGGCATGCACACCATTTCATAATACATCCAACTATAATTGACATAATAATAATCTTGATGAACTCAATGAATCGAATGCAACGTCTTTCAAAATATGCCATGAATGACTCCAAGTAATATCCTTAAAATGAGCTAATGCACAGCGGAAGATTTCTTTAATACCTGAGAATAAATATGCTTTAAAGTGTCAACCAAAAGGTTGGTGAGTTCATAGGTTTATCATAACAATCATTTCAATATATTAATAGACCACAAGATTTCCGTTTATAAATATATGTACACTCGCAAGTGTATAAGAGTATTCTATAAATTGTAGGCACCCGGTAACAAGCCTTAACGTTCATGTTTTACCCTCTGAAGTACACCAAATCAGGTGTGTTTAAAATAACCTCGAAGTACTAAAGCATCCCATAGTCAGGATGGGGTTTGTCAGGCCCAATAGATCTATCTTTAGGATTCGCGCCTACCGTACATAGACAAGTAGTTTAATGTTACCAAGCTAAGGGTATATTTCTGGTTTAAACCCACGTAGAATTAGTTTTAGTACTTGTGCCTATTTCGTAAAACATTTATAAAAAAACAGCGCATGTATTCTCAGTCCCAAAAATATATATAAAAGGGAGCAAATGAAACTCACCATACTGTATTTCGTAGTAAAAATACATATAACGTCATTTAACAAGTGCAAGGTTGGCCTCGGATTCACGAACCTATATTAATTATATATATTTATATGTTGGTCAATATTTGTCTAACAATTTTTGGTCAAGTCATAGTGTACCACAATCCTAATGCTCGAGACTAATATGCAAAAGTCAACAAAAGTCAACTTGACCCAAAATGACTTCTAAAATTTATACGTGTTTATAACTTAACTATAGTCGTTTTATATATTTAAATATATTTATTAGATTTTATAATAATAAAAGGCATTTATTAATAAAAATTTATATTAACGTTTATATATGATAAAATATACTTTTATATATCTTAAGTAGTAAAATTTACAAAGTTCACTTAATATCTTAAAACTATAGTGGTAAGTATTATTAATGTAATTATATTACGCGTGGTGAAAAATATCTTTGTATCCCCTATTTATTTGATAAAATAATATTGATCATAATAATAATAAGTAAAAGTTGTATTATTTTGTAATAACAATTATTATTATTCTATAAAAAATAACAATATTTATATTTACTAAAAATGTTATTATGATAAAATGATAATACTAACATAATAGTAATAATGATATTTTATAATAACAATGATATTTCTATTAAAATAATAACGACGATAGTAATAATAATCATTTTAACAATAATACTAAAATTCAGTTGCCTATACTTCAAATCCGTTCATCGAAACCATTCGATATCTAAATGAAAAGTTCTTAATTTTTCACTAGCTTTCCAATGACATGCATATCATATACCCTATCTCAGTAGCATATGTATCTAATTCAGGATTCAACAAACCTATCTAAGGACAATATCGAATGTACAAGTATGCATAATCCTATATACTCGAGCACTAGTCAGGGATACACTATTGATATATAAAAGTTAAGTTATGAGTGCTCACGTATCAATATTGAGATTCAATATTGCAGGAAAGTACGTAGACGCAACGGAGATGATAAACACTAGATTGACCTCACGAGCATACCCATGAACCATACCCATCACCTCCATAGCTATAACCCATAATTTTCTTAGCTTCGACTCATTCAAAAAAACTATTTTGAAATCACTCGGACATCACTCCGTCGTAATATTTTATGTATACTAATAATATCTTGAAATAATACAGAGCAAATATATATATATATATATATATATATATATATATATATATATATATATATATATATATATAAATCGATTGAGAGAGTTTAGAGAAATATATTTTTAAGTTTCTATGAAATAATGAAACCTATTGAATTCTATTTATAATAGATTTTTGAATTATTAAAGTGAATTATTAAAGTATGAATTATTAAAGTATGAATTATTAAAGTGAATTATTAAAGTATGAATTATTAAAGTGAATTATTAAAGTATGAATTATTAAAGTGAATTATTAAAGTATGAATTATTAAAGTGAATTATTAAAGTTAAAGTAAAGTAAAAGTAAAGTAAAGGTAAAGTTAAAGTATAGTAAAAGTATAAAAACTATGTATGTATAATACGCGTATAAATATATATAATATTAATTTAAATCGTTATATATATTTAATGAAATAAAATATAAATATCGTTATATTTATTATACTGGTTAAGTAATGAGTTGTCAAAAGTGATTCTAGATATTTATAAAAGTTATATACGTTTTAATAATAAAGTTCTTTTTAAACTGAAAACGTTTTTGTACGTTTGAAAATAGATTAATAGAATATTATGGAAACCAATTCTCCACTAGCTTTTGTCTAACTTTCGTAAATGACACTTTTTATTTTTATTTATAAATAGCTTTACAAATTATTCCCAATATTGTTAAGAGGAATAGATTTCTCAAATCATAGTGGACCTCTCAACAGAGACTTGTAATCATAATTCAATGTTTCTGATAATTCAATCATTTAATATAATTTTTTTTTAATTTCGTCGATAATCATATTGAAACAAATACGTTCATATAAAGCATTATACTTTTAAATACTTTGTTGACATTTTCAATTTATAACATATACACATATACATACATATTCATATATGTTCATTTAATGATTCGTGAATCATTGGAATTTGGTCGAGGTTTAAATGAATGTATAAACATAGTTTAAAATCCTTGAGATTTAACTTAACAAACATTGCTTATCGTGTCAGAATAATATAAAGATAAAGTTTAAATTTAGTCGGAAATTTCCGGGTCGTCACACTTGTGGATCTCGAATGCCAAACATAGATTTTGGTCAAGAGATCCTGGGCCAACCGGTAACAACTGATCATTCAAGTGACTTGTATGATAGCAACGAGATTTGAGATTGTCGTACAACGTCTTGTTAAAGATTATAACCCGAACTTTCTATAATTGGAAAGTTACTAAAAGTGGAAACTTTTCATAGATAGTAACCTTTCCGAAAATGGAATTTCTTTCAAAAAACCATTATCATTGGTATAGTTACCATACTTATGTCTATTAGACAACATCTGATCGTACATTCTATCTCTAGGTTGAGATCCCGGTCACTTATTTCCATTCACTTCATTCCTTTCAAGGAATACTTCAACTGCTATTTAAGGTGAGTTTTCATAGTTCCCTTTTTATCTATATTTTTGGGCTTAGAATACATGCGCTACTTTTATAACTATTTTTATGAAATGAATACAAATACTAAAACTGATTTTTCGTGAGTTTATTTGATTCCCTTTTACTCTTTACATTTTTAGGCTGAGAATACATTCACAACTTTTATAACTGTTTTACACGCTAGACACAAGTACCAACTTTAAACTATGCTATACCCGGCTATGTCCGACTAAATCCCTAACTGACAAGTAAAAACACAACTTGTCTTTGGGGCAAACTTTGAACAACATTTGGATCTGCATGATCTACTAATTGGTCCATGTGAGACCAAGCTTTTGAATAACTTTTGGATCTGCGTGATCTACTAATTGGTCCCTGCGAGACCAAGCTTATGAACAACTTTTGGATCTGCGTGATCTACTAATTGGTCCCTGCGAGACCAAGCTTATGAACAACTTTTGGATCTGTGTGATCTACTTTTTAGTCCCTGCGAGACCAACTTTATGAATAACTTTTGGATCTGCGAGATCTACTAATTGGTCCCTGCGAGACCAAGCTTATGAACAAAAATCTTGTGGTCTAACACTATTACTGAAATCATTATTTATGACAAACCTATGAACGCACTCAACCTAGTGTTGACTTTTTAAGCATGTTTATTCTCAGGTACTTAAATATTGCTTCCGCTGTATATCTGCTGCTTTGATGATGATTGCTTGCCATGCTTGGAGTCATGCATTTCATATCATATCAATTAAAGACATTTAACGCATTGTTCATTAAATACAATGTAATCTATTTATCTTCCGCTGCAAAACTCAATAAAACGTCTCATATAGAGTCGTTCTTGTTTATACAATTGTGATTTGATATATTTAGTGACGTTATTCTTCCAGGCCCTATCTGGAGGACGCCACAATGGTCCTAATGATACTAAGTTAATATTAATAACGATAAAAATAATGATAATAACATTAATAATATACTTATGTTAATAATAATAATAATAATTCTACGATTTATAAAATGATAATAATTCTAATATTTATGAAAATACCAATAAATTGTATCATTTTTATAATAATATCAATAATACTAATCATAATCATATTATTGATAATAATACTAAAATTGTAAGATTAATAATATTGGTATTACCTATGATAATACTAATGATAATATAATACTTTTAGATATAATATTAATATTAATGATAATAATTATAACCTTAAAAATAATAACAATAACAATAATAATCATGATAATAATAATAATAATAATAATAATAATAATAATAATAATAATAATAATAATAATAATAATAATAATAATAATAATAATAATAATAATAATAATAATAATAGTAATAATATATGAAATTACTACCTTAGAGTAACGAGCTTAAAAATGAATAAACGCCTTTGCCCGGGCTTGAACCCGCGACCTCTCGCTTAACTCTAACACTCCTAACCAATAGTCTGCTCAATGATTTTGTGTTTTAAATCCATGGATTAAAGTATATAACAAGTATATATGGCTGTTTCTTCAGCTTCTTCTATTCTAAAACAAAAAATGCTACAATCCCGGCTCGAACCCATGACCTCTCGTTCACCCAACAACACCCAAGACCACTCATCTGTCTATGTTTATCTGATTTAATACGTAAACCAAATAATTTAACTTCTGTTTTCTGTTTCATCATCTTCTTCATCAATGAACTAACATCATCATTCATCCTAATACCCATCCTAATTCGTACAGTTTATTATTATGATCATAACACCATCATGATCATTATAATTAACATCACTCTTAAATCATCATCGCCATCATTATGAAATTACGTTTCACCAGTATCGTTTCTTCCTTATCTTCTAATCATTATCATCACCCATCATAATCTTATGTATCCATCATCATCTCGTCCACATCACGATCGTCATTATCACCATCTTCATAAATAGAATCGATCAGTGGCTAGTAAACGGTCTAATGATTTGGTGGTTAAATGGGTCTGTTGGTGGGTTTTCTTACGGCCCAAAATAATCTCTAGTAGCCTGCGGCCCAATATGCCCATGATGCAACCCCTTAAACCAACCCGTAGTCCAATATAAATAAGATAACATGGTTTCCTTGTTTCCTGTATTCGTTAATTTGGACATGGAAACCCTACCACTTAGTATCAATCATTTATTTATTTTTATAATTGTTTCTTTTCTTTATCATCACTCATCATCAGATCATCTTCATTATCTTACTTATTATCATAAACATCATCTTCATCATAATCATAATCGAACCATTTCATCACCATCGAGTCATCGTCTTCGAATGATTTCATCATCATCATTACCACATCATCATCGTTTAATAGATATGGAAGCGTATAGTTACAGCAGCAGTAACACGTAGCAATATACAATGATGATGATTATAAAATAGAAACCAAAAGAAAAAGTATGCAGCAGCAGAAGTAATACTCCAGTGGTGTTCTTGGGTTCATGAAAGTGGTGGTTCTAAGGTGGTTCAATCAAAACAGAACCCATCAATAGCGTGACGGCAATCAAACTATAAGGTGTTTTGTGGTGGTTGTATGATGACGGTGATGATAGTCTTTGAACAAAATGAGAAAGTGTGATAGAGATGGGTATTTTGTGTTGGTCTTAGTCCCAAACAGAAACCGAATCAAAAGAAATCATTGAAGGTTTGTGATACTCGAAAACCAAAAGTAGAATCATTGGTGGGTTTGTGGGGTGGTTTTTAGATAGAAACATAAGACAGTCTTAAATCACGATGGGGTGGTTGATGGTTGAGATGGTGTTGTGGTTCGGAGGTGATGGTGGTGTGATAATGCTAAAAACGAACATATATTTCATAGCATTATCCCCCAAGAAAGACAAGCTTTTAGTTGTAATTGTTCTATTTACAAGTGATATTCGTTTAAATAATAAAAGGTGAAGACAAAAGACAGATTCGACGAATTGAAGACGCAAATGACCAAAAAGCTAAAAAGTACAAAGTATAATCCAAGTGGTTCAAATTATTGATGAGAAATGTCTAAAAATTACAAGAGTAAAAGCCGTGAAACACAAAGTACAAGATATTAAATCGTACGAAAAGGCGTTCGAAAATCCGGAACCGAGACATGAACCAACTTTTAGCGCGCGACGCAACGGACCAAAAATTACAAGTCAACTGTGCACAATAATATAATATAATATATAATTAATTATATATATTATTATATATTATAATTATACGCAGCCCATGTTTTGGATTTAATTTATGAGCTGGAATCCAGACCTCCGCACTCGCGGAGCTGTGAAGCACAAAAGCTCCGCACTCGCGGAGCTGTACATTGAAACGTGGGCCTATAAAAGGTCGCGCATTCTGATCGATTTGAACATCTTTTTCTTTTCCTTTCTCATATCATATACGATATATATATATTTATATTTTATAATTTTAATTTTAATTTAAGTTTAATAATAATAAGGTTATAGTGGCGAATGTTTTAAGTTTGTAAGTCGAAATTCTGTTCGTGTAACACTACGCGATTAATACTCATTGTAAGTTATGTTCAACCTTTTTAAATTAATGTCTAGTAGCTACGTTATTATTATGCTTATTTAAGCCGAAGTAATCATGATGTTGGACTAAATATTAAAGACGGGGTTATTGGGCTTTGTACCATAATTGGGGTTTGGACAAAAGACCGACACTTGTGAAAATTGGACTATGGACTATTAATGGGCTTTATATTTGTTTAACTGAATGATAGTTCGTTAATTTAATATAGAGATTTACAATTTGACGTATCTATAAATAACCATATACACTCGATCGGACACGATGGGCGGGATATTTATAAATACTAATAATCGTTCATTTAACCGGACACGGGAATGGATTAATAGTCAATGGACTCATTAAAACAGGGGTAAATTATGTACAAGGACAGTTGGCGTAATTGTTAACAAAGTATTAAAACCTTGTTACAGTTTAAGTCCCCAATTAGTTGAAATATTTGACTTCGGGTATAAGAATAATTTGACGAGGACACTCGCACTTTATATTTATGACTGATGGACTGTTATGGACAAAAACCAGATGGACATATCAAATAATCCAGGACAAAGGACAATTAACACATGGTAATAAATTAAAATCAACACGTCAAACATCATGATTACGGAAGTTTAAATAAGCATAATTCCTTTATTTTATATCTTATCGCATTTTTAATTATCGTAATTTTTAATTATCGCACTTTTAATTTATTGTCATTTTATTTATCGCACTTTAATTTATCGCACTTTAATTATCATTATTTATTTTACTCTTTAAATTAAGCTATATTTATTTTTAATATTTTACATTAGGTTTTAACTGCGACTAAAGTTTTAAAATCGACAAACCGGTCATTAAACGGTAAAACCCCCTTTTTATAATAATAATACTACTTATATATATATATATATATATATATATATATATATATATATATATATATATATATATATATATATATATATATATATATATATATATATATATATATATATATATATATATATAT
Source organism: Rutidosis leptorrhynchoides (assembly GCF_046630445.1). Taxonomy (NCBI): domain Eukaryota; kingdom Viridiplantae; phylum Streptophyta; class Magnoliopsida; order Asterales; family Asteraceae; genus Rutidosis; species Rutidosis leptorrhynchoides. Next base: position 140,531,875 of record NC_092342.1, on the reverse strand, counting down.
ACAACTATAGTTTAAAAATATAGCGTTAAACTTGGCTAGCTCCCTGCGGAACGAACCGGACTTACTAAAAACTACACTACTGTACGATTAGGTGCACTGTCTATAAGTGTTGTAACAAGGTTTAGGTATATCCACTCTATAAATAAATAAATAACTTGTGTAAAATTGTATCATATTTAATAGTATTTCGTAATAAAAGTATAACTATTTTGTACCCCTATGCTTTAACATAAAGTATTTTTGGAGCCGCTGCCGGGGACTCGGCGAAACACTATATTTTTAATCTATATTTGTAAAAATATAATTATATATAAGTAAAAAAAACAAAAACAAAAAACAGAAAACTGAACCTGCGAATTAAGCCTGCACCTCATCTGAGCCTGCATCCTCCGCACTCGCGGAGTTTTTGGGCAGAAGACATCCGCACTCGCGGAGCCGTCTGACATCTGCAACCTAGTACGTGCATTAATTGCAAAATTAGGGTTATAATTATTATTAATTATAATTAGGGTTTATATTTAATATTAATTAGTTTTAGTTTAATTAAATTTGTATTTTAAGTTTTAATTAGTTTTACTAATTTATAAAATTAATACTTTTATAAAATAATAATATAAAAATAATATTTTTATACAAATTGTATTTTTTTTAACTTTAGTTTTATTTTTAAATTTTGTATCTTTTTAATTGTTTATTCGTATATTGTATATTTTATCATTCGTAATTAGTTTTAAACTTAGTATTTTGCCGTAGTTATTTTATATTTCTAGATTTCTAGGCTTTTCCGTAAAATCCCTTAAGTGCATTTTCTTTAGATTAAGATTTAGACGCTTTAGAATTTTATGACGTCGCTTATCGCTTTAGTATTTAATAGATTTTAGTGCCTATTAAGTTATTGCCGTTTTGGATATAGAATTCCTTTTAAGCTTTAATACCTTTAGACACAACTTTTAATATTTAGTTTTTAGACTTTTGAGTTTCGACGCTTTACTTTCTTATTATTATTTTTCGACCTTTTATTTTTCGACGTTTTTCCGACGTACTCTTTTTCCTTCTTATTTCTCGACGCTCTAGTTTTTAGGACATAGAATTCTCTATTTCTTCTCTAAAATTTCTTTAAACTTCGACGAAAAATTATTTTAAGTAGTTAAATTGATAGACATCCAAATTTTCTGGTTCGTAGTAATAGTTGGATTTGTTAGTGACGAGTTGTGGGCTTCCGATTTAAAGGGTCCTGGCTACCTGCTGCATCTATTGGCTATTCGAAACGTGGGCAAAATCAGAAAAGTCTATTAATTTGATAACTTATATAATTTTCTTTTATTTTTATAACTAATAGAATATTCAGTGAATGCACCGAGCAAAACGTTCACCACCTTTCATACGTTCACCACCTGTAACTCGATCAAGACATCTAGCCAATATTGTCGCCGTTGATTTTTCTTTAGAATCATCATCAAGTCGACCAAGTATTCCAATTCAAATTTCCGATAATCCATTTTTTGAACCCGACCTCACAATTGAGAACCCGGAGGATATTCAAGGACAATTCCAAGATCCTGAACCAATAATCATTCCTCCTGAACCACAAATCGTTAAATCAGAATCTTCTAGTGATTCGTATTCAACAAATTCAAATATGGAAATAACGGAACCTCTAAGTATGGAAGATCGAATGAGATCCACACGCACTGGCCAAGGTCACGCCATTATTAAGCCAGACATTAATGTGCCAAATTATGAAATCAAAGGACAAATCCTACACATGGTAACTAATCAATGCCAATATAGTGGTACGCCAAAAGAACATCCAAACAAACATCTTCGAACCTTTAATATGATATGTACTCTATTTAAAATCCTAGAAGTGGAGGATGAACAGATATATCTCATGTTATTTCCCTGGACTTTAAAAGGAGAAGCCAAAGATTTGTTAGAATCGTTACCTGAAGGGGCGATTGACACATGGGATGTTTTAGTTGAAAAATTTCTTAAACAATTCTTTCCCGCATCTAAAGCTGTGAGACTTCAAGGAGAAATTGTTACGTTCACGCAAAAGCCAAATGAAACATTATATGAGGCGTGGACAAGATTTGGAAAGTTGTTGAGAGGATGTCCTCAGCACGGTTTAGATACTTATCAAATAGTACAAATATTCTACCAAGGATGTGACATTACTACACGAAAAGACATCGACATAGCAGTTGGTGGTTCCATTATGAAGAAAACCGCAACTGAAGCTCACAAAATTATTGATAACACAGCCTCCCACTCACATGAGTGGCACCAGGAAAAAGATATCTTTCGTTCATCTAAAGTGGCTAGAGCCGATTCTAGCCATGACTTTGATTCCGTTTCCGCAAAAATAGATGCTTTCAAAAGATGAATGGAAAAGATGACTAAAGATATTCACGCAATACGAATCAGTTGTGAGCAATGCGGTGGACCACACTTAACGAAAGATTGTCACATTGAACAAATGATGGAACAACGTGAGAATGTTTCCTACATGAACCAAAGGCCGGGAAATAATTATCAAAATAATTATCAACCGCCAAGGCTAAACTTTAATCGAAATCAAAACATTCTTTACAATTCAAATGGACTCCACAATAACTCGTACAACAAACAAGGTTCGAATAACCAACCAACTTAAAACAACACTTTCAATCAACAAAGACCTAGCTTGTATAAACCACCACAACAAACCGAAGAGAAAAAGCCAAATCTGAAAGAAATGATGGCAAAGCTAATGGAATCTTAAACACAATTTATTACATCTCAAACCCAAATAAATGAGAGGTTTGATCAGTCATTAAAAACTCAACAAGCTTCCATTTTGAATCTAGAAAAACACGTAGGTACTCTTGCTAGCATGATGAGTGAGAGGGAACAAGGAAAGCTACCGAGTAATACTGAAGTAAATCCTCGAAATGAGAATGTTAATATGGTGTCAACAAATTTTGAAAAACCATCATCAGAAGATGGGAAGGTTTTAGATGTGAGTAACAATGAAGAAGTTACAACACCACCACCACCCGAGTATGTAAAGTCAGTGGTGGCACCATACAGACCACCCATCCCGTTTCCAAGAAAAGGAGTTGAGTATGAGCAAGTGATAGGTAATAAAGTTTGTGATACCTCTGAAAAGAAGAAGAAGAATAAGAAAGTGCAAGAAACAAAAACTGTAAAGGTAAACCCGGTGAAGACAGTTCCACCAAAACCTCCACCAAGGTTGAGTGATCCGGGTAAATTTATTGTTCCTTGTCTACTTAGTGATTGTGTCATGTATGATGCACTAGCAGATTTAGGTGTGAGTGTGAGTGTTATGCCTCTTTCATTATATAAGAGATTAGGAGTAGGTGAGTTAAGTCCAACAGAGATGAGTGTTCGACTCTTTAATCAAACCATTAGGCACCCAGTTGGAATTTCTGACAACCTACCCGTTCAAGTGGGTAATTTAACCTTTTTAGTCGAATTTATTGTCATTGACATAGAAGAGGACTCAAACGTTCCTCTAATTTTAGGACGACCATTCTTAGCGTCCACCGAGGTGTTCATTAATGTAAGAAAGGGTAGAATGACACTTAGTGATGATGAAAAATCGATCACCTTTGTGAGTCGAAAGTCTAAATCTCCACCAACCAAAACCGTTAAACCAAAAATGATTGGTAAAAACCATATTGTTTTACCAACTCCAACGGTAGTGCTTAACAATAATAAAATGCCTAAGTGTGGGGAAGATGAAGTAACACCTAATGATGACTTGATAACAAAGAACCCCGTTGTTGAAACGAAATTAAATGACACCGTTATTAATAGTTCAATGAAGAAACTTATTAAACGGATTCGCGATGCTAGAACTAAGGGGAGCTTTAAGTTATGTAACCGGTTAGTATCCAATCTATCACCTAAACAAAAGGCGAAACAAGTTGAATATGTGGATATTACACAAGAATCCGACCAATGGCTTAAAGCAAAAGTCACAGATATGCAAGTTGATTATGGTCCAAAAGAAATTGACGATGAAGCTAATCACAATTTCGACACCACAGCTACCTAAGTGTGGGGAGATTCAAATGTTCTAAAAAGAAAACGTTGTCTAGAGTTAGTTGTTCTGTTCTCGTGTAGTTCCGAGAATGGAATCCGATTGGTCTTTTTCGCTAGCAGATACTAAAGAACTAGTTTTCTCCCTCCATTCTGAATTTTTTTTTGTTTTGCTTTGTAGGTTTGTATGAAATTAATACGCTTTTTAAATTTAAGTTTTGTGTGAATTTAAAAACAAAATTTACTTTATTTCTTTAAGTTTAAAAAAATAATTTCTAAAATTCGTCGTAAGTTAAAGACTAGATCATGGAACCGAAATTGCTTTACTCGAGGGCGGGGCGAAAAATTTTGTTATCATTATTTTTAATATTATTCATCTAAAGTATACCAAAAAATTAAAAAAAACCCAAAAATCTTTGCTTTTAAAACGAAAAATTTTAAATTTTGTCGAGGGACGGACTAGGTAAACATACCGAAACTACCTAAAGTAAAAGGAAACAAAATTTTAAAAAATTATTCATTTAAATTGTTTTAATAAATAAAGGTTTTATAATATATATATATATATATATATATATATGTTTGTAGTTTATCTTATGTACAAAACAGGATAAAACAGCGTATTTTCAAAGACTGACATTAAAGTTCAGCAAAAGCTAGTAATTTTGACGACAAGACGCAAAATATCAAATGTGACATAAAATAATATGTTTGCAAACTCGGTATTTTTAATCACTTTTCTACACTAATCACCCTCATAAATTTATAATTATAGTCTGATTTCATGCAAATGAGGGCATTGCATGATCTCAAGTGTGGGAAAGGGTTATAAATTCTCTCGGGATTACACTTGGTTTAATTGCCAAATTTTGTGAAAATTTAAAAAAATTTCAACTAAATGAACTCAAAATCATGTTTATACATATTTATGAGCGATAAAAGTAGGTAATAATACAGAAATTATTGTTACCTCAGAGAGAACATAAATGGAGAAACAACCCAAAATGCTTGAATTCATTTAAAATGGAATAGAAGAGAATAAAAAGGCAAAGAAAAGAATAAATAAAAGCTAAGTGTGGGAAGAATTTACCAATTTCTTTAAAACACATATCACATATTTGGTACAGATTATTGCAGGTACTTTTGCTTTGGAATAAACTAATCAGTTTTACCTAATTTATTGTAATATATTTAAAAGAAAGATGGATCTACACGATGAATCAATTCCATCATTAAAAGGAAGTAAAGTCTTCCGAAAAAGACACGCGCTTCTTGATTTAGGTCAGGAAGTTGTCGTCCAGATCAACTGTAGGTTGACGAAAAATCTAGAAAAGTCATCTCTAAAATCAACAGGAAATCCACGGACCTCAGCATCAAACAGGGTCGCTAAGTGGTCAGACTTATCCTAACCATGAGAGGATCTGTCTCATAAAATGGGGAGGGCGTCTTGCAAATTAGCTTGATAAGACTAATGAATCAGACCCCCAGAAAGGATAATCTCCTTAAAGATTAAAAATTAGCTTTTAAGCATGATATTACTCAATCCTTGAGATTGACCTTAAAGATTGAGAATTACAAACTCATGGAATTCGATGATATCTAAACTCCAGCTTGAACGAGAAAATATTTTGATCAAAATTAAAATCGATTTGTTTTCTAAAAAACCTATTTTCAATACGTTCATTACCATTGAACGTAAAATCCTAAGAATTCACCTGGAATTCATTAGGTCACCTGAACCAAATCGGGTGTCAACCGTAAAAACGGTGGTTGCATAGCATGAAATGTCCCGTTCTTATTGATTAAAAACGTTCCATATTAATTGATTTCGTTGCTAGGTTTTGACCTCTATATGAGGCGTTTTTCAAAGACTGCATTCATTTTAAAACAAACCATAACCTTTATTTCATCAATAAAGGTTTAAAAAGCTTTACGTAGATTATCAAATAATGATAATCTAAAATATCCTGTTTACACACGACCATTACATAATGGTTTACAATACAAATATGTTACAACAAAATAAGTTTCTTGAATGCAGTTTTTACACAATATCATACAAGCATGGACTCCAAATCTCGTCCTTATTTAAGTATGCGACAGCGGAAGCTCTTAGTATTCAACTGAGAATAAACATGCTTTAAACGTCAACAAAAATGTTGGTGAGTTATAGGTTTAACCTATATATATCAAATCGTAACAATAGACCACAAGATTTCATATTTCAATATACATCCCATACATAGAGATAAAAATCATTCATATGATGAACACCTGGTAACCGACATTAAAAAGATGCATATATATAAGAATATCCCCATCATTCCGGGACACCCTTCGGATATGATATAAATTTCGAAGTACTAAAGCATCCGGTACTTTGGATGGGGTTTGTTAGGCCCAATAGATCTATCTTTAGGATTCGCGTCAATTAGGGTGTCTATTCCCTAATTCTTAGATTACCAGACTTAATAAAAAGGGCATATTCGATTTCGATAATTCAACCATCGAATGTAGTTTCACGTACTTGTGTCTATTTTGTAAATCATTTATAAAACCTGCATCTATTCTCATTCCAAAAATATTAGATTTTAAAAGTGGGACTATTACTCACTTTCACAGATTTTTACTTCGTCGGGAAGTAAGACTTGGCCACTGGTTGATTCACGAACCTATAACAATATATACATATATATCAAAGTATGTTCAAAATATATTTACAACACTTTTAATATATTTTGATGTTTTAAGTTTATTAAGTCAGCTGTCCTCGTTAGTAACCTACCAACTAGTTGTCCACAGTTAGATGTACAGAAATAAATCGATAAATATTATCTTGAATCAATCCACGACCCAGTGTATACGTATCTCAGTATTGATCACAACTCAAACTATATATATTTTGGAATCAACCTCAACCCTGTATAGCTAACTCCAACATTCACATATAGAGTGTCTATGGTTGTTCCGAAATATATATAGATGAGTCGACATGATAGGTCGAAACATTGTATACGTGTCGATGGTATCTCAAGATTACATAATATACAATACAAGTTAATTAAGTTATGGTTGGAATAGATTTGTTACCAATTTTCACGTAGCTAAAATGAGAAAAATTATCCAATCTTGTTTTACTCATAACTTCTTCATTTTAAATCCGTTTTGAGTGAATCAAATTGCTATGGTTTCATATTGAACTCTATTTTATGAATCTAAACAAAAAAAGTATAGGTTTATAGTCGGAAAAATAAGTTACAAGTCACTTTTGTAAAGATAGTCATTTCAGTCGAAAGAACGACGTCTAGATGACCATTTTAGAAAACATACTTTCACTTTGAGTTTAACTATAATTTTTGGATATAGTTTCATGTTCATAATAAAAATCATTTTCCCAGAATAACAACTTTTAAATCAAAGTTTATCATAGTTTTTAATTAACTAACCCAAAACAGCCCGCGATGTTACTACGACGGCGTAAATTCTGTTTTACAGTGTTTTTCGTGTTTCCAGGTTTTAAATCATTAAGTTAGCATATCATATAGATATAGAACATGTGTTTAGTTGATTTTAAAAGTCAAGTTAGAAGGATTAACTTTTATTTGCGAACAAGTTTAGAATTAACTAAATTATGTTATAATGATTACAAGTTTAAACCTTCGAATAAGATAGCTTTATATGTATGAATCGAATGATGTTATGAACATCATTACTACCTTAAGTTCCTTGGATAAACCTACTGGAAATGAGAAAAATAGATCTAGCTTCAAAGGATCCTTGGATGGCTTGAAAGTTCTTGAAGCAGAATCATGACACGAAAACAATTTCAAGTAAGATTTCCACTCGAAGTAAGATTGTTATACTTATAGAAATTGAATTAAAGTTTGAATATGATTATTACCTTGTATTAGAAAGATAACCTACTGTAAGTAACAAAGGTTTCTTGATCTTGGATGATTACTTGGAATGGATTTAGAAAACTTGGAAGTAAACTTGCAATCTTGGAAGTATTCTTGATTTTATGAAACTAGAACTTTTGGAATTTATGAAGAACACTTAGAACTTGAAGATAGAACTTGAGAGAGATCAATTAGATGAAGAAAATTGAAGAATGAAAGTGTTTGTAGGTGTTTTTGGTCGTTGGTGTATGGATTAGATATAAAGGATATGTAATTTTGTTTTCATGTAAATAAGTCATGAATGATTACTCATATTTTTGTAATTTTATGAGATATTTCATGCTAGTTGCCAAATGATGGTTCCCACATGTGTTAGGTGACTCACATGGGCTGCTAAGAGCTAATCATTGGAGTGTATATACCAATAGTACATACATCTAAAAGCTGTGTATTGTACGAGTACGAATACGGGTGCATACGAGTAGAATTGTTGATGAAACTGAACGAGGATGTAATTGTAAGCATTTTTGTTAAGTAGAAGTATTTTGATAAGTGTTTTAAAGTCTTTCAAAAGTGTATGAATACATATTAAAACACTACATGTATATACATTTTAACTGAGTCGTTAAGTCATCGTTAGTCGTTACATGTAAATGTTGTTTTGAAACCTTTAGGTTAACGATCTTGTTGAATGTTGTTAACCCATTATTTATTATAACAAATGAGATGTTAAATTATTATATTATCATGATATTATGATATAGAATATATCTTAGTATGATATATATATAGTTAAATGTCGTTACAACGATAATCGTTACATATATGTCTCGTTTCGAAATCATTAAGTTAGTAGTCTTATTTTTACATATGTATTTCATTGTTAATACACTTAATAATATATTTACTTATCATTTAACATAATTAACCAAGTGTATCAATATCTTAATATGATTCATATGTACCTAGTAAGACGTTGTTATAATGATGATCGTTATATATATCGTTTTCGAGTTTCTTAAATTAATAGTCTCATTTTTATGTATATAACTCATTGTTATAATACCTAATGAGATACATACTTATAATAAAATCATGTTAACTATATATATAACCATATATATGTCATCGTATAGTTTTTACAAGTTTTAACGTTCGTGAATCACCGGTCAACTTAGGTGGTCAATGGTCTATATGAAACCTATTTCAATTAATCAAGTCTTAACAAGTTTGATTGCTTAACATGTTGGAAACACCTAATCGTGTAAATAACAATTTCATTTAATATATATATAAACATGGAAAAGTTCGGGTCACTGCAGTGCCTACCCGTTAAATAAATTTCGTCCTGAAATTTTAAGCAGTTGGAGGTGTTGACGTATCTTCTGGAAATAAATGCGGGTATTTCTTCTTCATCTGATCTTCATGCTCCCAGGTGAACTCGGTCCTCTACGAGCATTCCATCGAACCTTAACAATCGGTATCTTGTTTTGTTTAAGTCTCTTAACCTCACGATCCATTATTTCGACGGGTTCTTCAATGAATTGAAGTTTTTCATTGATTTGGATTTCGTCCAACGGAATAGTGAGATCTTCTTTAGCAAAACATTTCTTCAAATTTGAGATGTGGAAAGTGTTATGTACAGCCGCGAGTTGTTGAGGTAGCTCCAGTTGGTAAGCTACTGGTCCGACACGATCTATAATCTTGAATGGTCCAATGTACCTTGGATTTAGTTTCCCCCGTTTACCAAATCGAACAACGCCTTTCCAAGGTGAAACCTTAAGCATGAACATTTCTCCAATTTCAAACTCTATATCTTTTCTTTTACTGTCTGTGTAGCTCTTTTGTCGACTCTGGGCGGTTTTCAATCTTTGTTGAATTTGGATGATTTTCTCGGTAGTTTCTTGTATTATCTCCGGACCCGTAATCTGTCTATCCCCCACTTCACTCCAACAAATCGGAGACCTGCACTTTCTACCATAAAGTGCTTCAAACGGCGCCATCTCAATGCTTGAATGGTAGCTGTTGTTGTAGGAAAATTCTGCTAATGGTAGATGTCGATCCTAACTGTTTCCGAAATCAATAACACAAGCTCGTAGCATGTCTTCAAGTGTTTGTATCGTCCTTTCGCTCTGCCCATCAGTTTGTGGATGATAGGCAGTACTCATGTCTAGACGAGTTCCTAATGCTTGCTGTAATGTCTGCCAGAATCTTGAAATAAATCTGCCATCCTTATCAGAGATAATAGAGATTGGTATTCCATGTCTGGAGACGACTTCCTTCAAATACAGTCGTGCTAACTTCTCCATCTTGTCATCTTCTCTTATTGGCAGGAAGTGTGCTGACTTGGTGAGACGATCAACTATTACCCAAATAGTATCATAACCACTTGCAGTCCTCGGCAATTTAGTAATGAAATCCATGGTAATGTTTTCCCATTTCCATTCCAGGATTTCAGGTTGTTGTAGTAGACCTGATGGTTTCTGATGTTCAGCTTTAACCTTAGAACACATCAAACATTCTCCTACATATTTAGCAATATCGGCTTTCATACCTAACCACCAAAAATGTTTCTTAAGATCCTTGTACATCTTCCCCGTTCCAGGATGTATTGAGTATCTGGTTTTATGAGCTTCTCTAAGTACCATGCTTCTCCGATCCTTTGGGTATTTCATCCTTTAAATTTCCCTCTTTTAAAACTCCTTGTTGCGCCTCCTTTATTTGAGTAGTAAGGTTAGTGTGAATCATTATATTCATAGATTTTACTCGAATGGGTTCTCTGTCCTTTCTGCTCAAGGCGTCGGCTACCACATTTGCCTTCCCCGGGTGGTAACGAATCTCAAAGTCGTAATCATTCAACAATTCAATCCACCTACGCTGCCTCATATTCAGTTGTTTCTGATTAAATATGTGTTGAAGACTTTTGTGGTCGGTATATATAATACTTTTGACCCCATATAAGTAGTGCCTCCAAGTCTTTAATGCAAAAACAACCGCGCCTAATTCCAAATCATGCGTCGTATAATTTTGCTCGTGAATCTTCAATTGTCTAGACGCATAAGCAATCACCTTCATCCGTTGCATTAATACACAACCGAGACCTTGCTTTGATGCGTCACAATAAATCACAAAATCATCATTCCCTTCAGGAAATGACAATATAGGTGTCGTAGTTAGCTTTTTCTTCAATAATTGAAACGCCTTCTCTTGTTCATCCTTCCATTCAAATTTCTTCCCTTTATGCGTTAATGCAGTCAAGGGTTTTGCTATTTTGGAGAAATCTTGGATGAATCTTCTGTAGTAACCAACCAATCCTAAAAATTGACGTATATGCTTCAGAGTTTTTGGGGTTTCCCACTTTTCAACGGTTTCAATCTTTGTCGGGTCCACCTGGATACCTTCTTTGTTCACTATGTGACCGAGGAATTGAACTTCTTCCAACCAAAATGCACACTTTAAAAACTTAGCGTACAGTTTTTCTTTCCTCAATACTTCTAGCACTTTTCTCAAATGTTCTTCGTGCTCTTGATCATTCTTTGAGTAAATAAGTATGTCATCTATGAAAACAATGACGAACTTGTCAAGATATGGCCCACACACTCGGTTCATAAGGTCCATGAACACAGCTGGTGCGTTAGTCAATCTAAACGGCATAACCATAAACTCGTAATGACCATAACGCGTCCTAAAAGCAGTTTTTGGAATATCATCCTCCTTTACTCGCACTTGATGATATCCAGAACGTAAATCGATCTTTGAATAAACCGACGAGCCTTGTAGTTGATCAAATAAGTCGTCAATTCTCGGCAGTGGATAACGGTTTTTGATGGTAAGTTTGTTCAACTCTCTGTAGTCAATACACAACCTAAATGTACCATCCTTCTTCTTGACAAACAAAACAGGAGCTCCCCATGGTGATGTGCTTGGTCGAATGAAACCACGTTCTAATAGTTCTTGCAGTTGGCTTTGCAGTTCTTTCATCTCGCTGGGTGCGAGTCTATAAGGAGCACGAGCTATTGGTGCAGCTCCTGGTACAAGATCTATTTGAAATTCAACAGATCGATGTGGAGGTAGTCCCGGTAATTCTTTCGGAAATACATCGGGAAATTCTTTTGCGACGGGAACATCATTGATGCTCTTTTCTTCAGTTTGTACTTTCTCGACGTGTGCTAGAACAGCATAGCAACCTTTTCTTATTAGTTTTTGTGCCTTCAAATTACTAATAAGATGTAGCTTCATGTTGCCCTTTTCTCCGTACACCATTAAGGGTTCTCCTTCTTCTCGTACAATGCGAATTGCATTTTTATAACATACGATCTCTGCTTTCACCTTCTTCAGCCAGTCCATGCCAACTATTACATCAAAACTCCCTAACTCTACTGGTATCAAATCAATCTTAAATATTTCTCTACCCAGTTTAATTTCTCGATTTCGGCATATATTAACTGCTGAAATTAATTTACCGTTTGCTAATTCGAGTAAAAATTTACTATCCAACGGCGTCAATGGACAACTTAATTTAGCACAAAAATCTCTACTCATATAGCTTCTATCCGCACCCAAATCAAATAAAACGTAAGCAGATTTATTGTCAATAAGAAACGTACTCGTAACAAGCTCCGGGTCTTCCTGTGCCTCTGCCGCATTAATATTGAAAACTCTTCCGCGGCCTTGTCCATTCGTGTTCTCCTGTTTTGGGCAATTTCTAATAATGTGGCCCGGTTTTCCACATTTATAACAAACTACATTGGCATAACTTGCTCCGACACTACTTGCTCCGCCATTACTCGTTCCGACACCATTTGTTCCTTTCGTTCTGTTAACCCCTGGTCCGTAGACCTCACACTTCGCCGCGCTATGACCATTTATTTTACACTTGTTGCAAAATTGGGTGCAGAACCCCGAGTGATACTTTTCACACCTTTGGCATAGCTACTTCTGATTGTTGTTGTTGTTGTTGTTGCGGTTGTTATTGTTGTTGGGATGATTGTTGTAGTTGTTGTTGTTGTTGTTGTTGTTGTTGTTGTTGTTGTTGTTGTTGTTGTTGTTGTTGGGCCGTTTGTTGTAGTTGCGATTGATGTTGCGATTGTTGGGATAATTGTTGCGATTATTATTGTAATTGCTGTTGTTGTTGTATTGGTGATTCTTATCACCGTTTTCCTCCCACTTTCTTTTGACTTGCTTCACATTGGCCTCTTCAGCCGTCTGTTCTTTAATTCTTTCCTCAGTCTGGTTCACTAGTTTGTGAGCCATTCTACATGCCTGTTGTATGGAGGCGGGCTCGTGTGAACTTATATCTTCTTGAATTCTTTCCGATAATCCTTTCACAAACGCGTCGATCTTTGCTTCCTCATCTTCGAACGCTCCCGGACACAATAGGCACAATTCTGTGAATCGTCTTTCGTACGTGGTAATATCAAATCCTTGGGTTCGTAACCCTCTAAGTTCTGTCTTGAGCTTATTGACCTCGGTTCTGGGATGGTACTTCTCGTTCATCAAATGCTTGAATGCTGACCACGGTAGTGCGTACGCATCATCTTGTCCCACTTGCTCTAGATAAGTATTCCACCATGTTAACGCAGAACCTGTGAAGGTATGCGTAGCGTACTTCACTTTGTCCTCTTCAGTACACTTACTTATGGCAAACACCGATTCGACCTTCTCGATCCACTGTTTCAATCCGATCGGTCCTTCGGTTCCATCAAATTCCAAAGGTTTGCAGGCAGTGAATTCTTTGTAGGTGCATCCTACACGATTTCCTGTACTGCTAGATCCAAGGTTATTGTTGGTATGTAGTGCAGCCTGTACTGCGGCTATGTTTGAAGCTAGAAAAGTACGGAATTCCTCTTCATTCATATTCACGGTGTGTCGAGTAGTCGGTGCCATTTCCTTTAAAATAGTCAAATGGAATAGTTAATCATACAGAATATTAAGAGTAGTTAATAGTATTTCGTAGCATAATATGAACCCAGTTATAAAAGCTTTTTCTTCATATTAGCATTTTATAAGTTTAAATTCGGGTAGTACCTACCCGTTAAGTTCATACTTAGTAGCTAATATACAATTCAACTACTACAATTCTATATGAAAAACTGATTATAATAATATTTCGCGTTCAAACTTTTATACAATATTTTACAAACTTACAATACCGCTTATTTTACATAAAGCATGAAATATAGCACACAATAACTTTGATACAAGATAGTTGTGAAGATAATTCTAGCTAGTACATAAGTCGTTCAGCAAAGGCAATAAAGACACGTAATTCATACGTCCAGAAACAAGTCATGCATTCTGGTTTTACTAGGACTACTTCCTATCCTTGGTCTTGTGGAACATAACCGTTATGGCCGTTGATAAGACAGCGTGTTGTAACGTCGTCAAAGGGACGAGGGTTACGTAATGACCAACGGTCTCGTAATAACCTAAAAACCTCATTTCTTACCCCAATTACCGACTCCGTCACTTGTGGGAACGTTTTGTTTAATAGTTGTAGCCCGATGTTCTTTTTCTCACTTTGGTGAGAAGCGAACATTACTAACCCGTAAGCATAGCATGCTTCTTTATGTTGCATGTTAGCCGCTTTTTCTAAATCATGAAGTCCTATATTCGGATACATTGAGTCAAAATAATTTCTTAACCCGTTGCGTAAAATAGCATTTGGGTTCCCCGCAATATATGCGTCAAAGTAAACATATCGTAACTTATGGGTTTCCCAATGTGATATCCCCCATCTTTCAAACGAAAGTCTCTTATAAACCAAGACATTCTTGGAACGTTCTTCGAATGTCTTACAAACTGATTTCGCCGTAAATAGTTGTGCCGAAGAATTCTGACCGACTCTAGACAAGATTTCATCAATCATGTCTCCGGGTAGGTCTCTTAAAATATTGGGTTGTCTATCCATTTTGTGTTTTTATACTGTAAAATAGACAAGAGTTAGATTCATAAAAAAAATACTTATTAATACAAGCAATTTTTACATATATATCATAAAGCATAAGCACACTATATTACATATATTACACCACACGAATACAACTATCTTATTCCGAATCGCTTGTTTCTTCTTCTTCGGTTTTAGTTCGTTTTGCCAAGTTTCTAGGGATATATGATGTTCCCCTAATACGAGCCGTCGTTTTCCACATTGGTTTAGAAAAACCTGGTGGTTTAGAGGTTCCCGGGTCATTGTTACAACTTAAGGACTTCGGGGGTTGACGATACATATAAAGTTCATCGGAGTTGGAATTAGATTTCTCTATTTTTATGCACTTTCCCTTATTATTTTCTTTTGCCTTTTTAAATTCAGTTGGGGTAATTTCTATAACATCATCGGAATTCTCGTCGGAATCCGATTCATCGGAGAATTGGTAATCCTCCCAATATTTTGCTTCCTTGGCGGAAACACCATTGACCATAATTAACCTTGGTCGGTTGGTTGAGGATTTTCTTTTACTTAACCGTTTTATTATTTCCCCCACCGGTTCTATTTCCTCCTCCGGTTCCTCCTCTTCCGGTTCTGATTCTTCTTCCGGTTCTGATTCTTCTTCCGGTTCTTCTTCGGAAACTTGTGAATCAGTCCAATATATATTCGACTCTTCGTTATTATTAGGTGAGTCAATGGGATTTGTGCTAGAGGTAGACATCTATCACACAATATCAAACATGTTAAGAGATTAATATATCACATAATATATACATGTTAATAATATATAGTTTCCAACAAAAATGTTAAGCAATCATTTTTCAAGAAAACACGGTCGAAGTCCAGACTCACTAATGCATCCTAACAAACTCGATAAGACACACTAATGCAAATTTTCTGGTTCTCTAAGACCAACGCTCGGATACCAACTGAAATGTCCCGTTCTTATTGATTAAAAACGTTCCATATTAATTGATTTCGTTGCGAGGTTTTGACCTCTATATGAGACGTTTTTCAAAGACTGCATTCATTTTAAAACAAACCATAACCTTTATTTCATCAATAAAGGTTTAAAAAGCTTTACGTAGATTATCAAATAATGATAATCTAAAATATCCTGTTTACACACGACCATTACATAATGGTTTACAATACAAATATGTTACAACAAAATAAGTCTCTTGAATGCAGTTTTTACACAATATCATATAAGCATGGACTCCAAATCTCGTCATTATTTAAGTATGCGACAGCGGAAGCTCTTAGTATTCACCTGAGAATAAACATGCTTTAAACGTCAACAAAAATGTTGGTGAGTTATAGGTTTAACCTATATATATCAAATCGTAACAATAGACCACAAGATTTCATATTTCAATATACATCCCATACATAGAGATAAAAATCATTCATATGGTGAACACCTGGTAACCGACATTAACAAGATGCATATATATAAGAATATCCTCATCATTCCGGGACACCCTTCGAATATGATATAAATTTCGAAGTACTAAAGCATCCGGTACTTTGGATGGGGTTTGTTAGGCCCAATAGATCTATCTTTAGGATTCGCGTCAATTAGGGTGTCTGTTCCCTAATTCTTAGATTACTAGACTTAATAAAAAGGGGCATATTCGATTTCGATAATTCAACCATAGAATGTAGTTTCACGTACTTGTGTCTATTTTGTAAATCATTTATAAAACCTGCATGTATTCTCATCCCCAAAATATTAGATTTTAAAAGCGGGACTATAACTCACTTTCACAGATTTTTACTTCGTCGGGAAGTAAGACTTGGCCACTGGTTGATTCACGAACCTATAACAATATATACATATATATCAAAGTATGTTCAAAATATATTTACAACACTTTTAATATATTTTGATGTTTTAAGTTTATTAAGTCAGCTGTCCTCGTTAGTAACCTACAACTAGTTGTCCACAGTTAGATGTACAGAAATAAATCGATAAATATTATCTTGAATCAATCCACGACCCAGTGTATACGTATCTCAGTATTGATCACAACTCAAACTATATATATTTTGGAATCAACCTCAACCCTGTATAGCTAACTCCAACATTCACATATATAGTGTCTATGGTTGTTCCGAAATATATATAGATGTGTCGACATGATAGGTCGAAACATTGTATACGTGTCTATGGTATCTCAAGATTATATAATATACAATACAAGTTGATTAAGTTATGGTTGGAATAGATTTGTTACCAATTTTCACGTAGCTAAAATGAGAAAAATTATCCAATCTTGTTTTACTCATAACTTCTTCATTTTAAATCCGTTTTGAGTGAATCAAATTGCTATGGTTTCATATTGAACTCTATTTTATGAATATAAATAGAAAAATTATAGGTTTATAGTCGGAAAAATAAGTTACGAGTCATTTTTGTAAAGGTAGTCATTTCAGTCGAAAGAACGACGTCTAGATGACCATTTTAGAAAACATACTTCCACTTTGAGTTTAACCATAATTTTTGGATATAGTTTCATGTTCATAATAAAAATCATTTTCCCAGAATAACAACTTTTAAATCAAAGTTTATCATAGTTTTTAATTAACTAACCCAAAACAGCCCGGGGTGTTACTACGACGGCGTAAATTCTGTTTTACAGTGTTTTTCGTGTTTCCAGGTTTTAAATCATTAAGTTAGCATATCATATAGATATAGAACATGTGTTTAGTTGATTTTAAAAGTCAAGTTAGAAGGATTAACTTTTATTTGCGAACAAGTTTAGAATTAACTAAACTATATTCTAGTGATTACAAGTTTAAACCTTCGAATAAGATAGCTTTATATGTATGAATCGAATGATGTTATGAACATCATTACTACCTCAAGTTCCTTGGATAAACCTACTGGAAATGAGAAAAATAGATCTAGCTTCAAAGGATCCTTGGATGGCTTGAAAGTTCTTGAAGCAGAATCATGACACGAAAACAATTTCAAGTAAGATTTCCACTCGAAATAAGATTGTTATAGTTATAGATATTGAATTAAAGTTTGAATATTATTATTACCTTGTATTAGAAAGATAACCTAATGTAAGTAACAAAGGTTTCTTGATCTTGGATGATTACTTGGAATGGATTTAGAAAACTTGGAAGTAAACTTGCAATCTTGGAAGTATTCTTGATTTTATGAAACTAGAACTTTTGGAATTTATGAAGAACACTTAGAACTTGAAGATAGAACTTGAGAGAGATCAATTAGATGAAGAAAATTGAAGAATGAAAGTATTTGTAGGTATTTTTGGTCGTTAGTGTATGGATTAGATATAAAGGATATGTAATTTTGTTTTCATGTAAATAAGTCATGAATGATTACTCATATTTTTGTAATTTTATGAGATATTTCATGCTAGTTGCCAAATGATGGTTCCAACATGTGTTAGGTGACTCACATGGGCTGCTAAGAGCTGATCATTGGAGTGTATATACCAATAGTACATACATCTAAAAGCTGTGTATTGTACGAGTACGAATACGGGTGCATACGAGTAGAATTGTTGATGAAACTGAACAAGGATGTAATTGTAAGCATTTTTGTTAAGTAGAAGTATTTTGATAAGTGTCTTGAAGTCTTTCAAAAGTGTATGAATACATATTAAAACACTACATGTATATACATTTTAACTGAGTCGTTAAGTCATCGTTAGTCGTTACATGTAAATGTTGTTTTGAAACCTTTAGGTTAACGATCTTGTTGAATGTTGTTAACCCAGTGTTTATTATAACAAATGAGATGTTAAATTATTATATTATCATGATATTATGATATATAATATATCTTAGTATTATATATATACAGTTAAATGTCGTTACAACGATAATCGTTACATATATGTCTCGTTTCGAAATCATTAAGTTAGTAGTCTTATTTTTACATATGTATTTCATTGTTAATACACTTAATAATATATTTACTTATCATTTAACATAATTAACCAAGTGTATCAATATCTTAATATGATTCATATGTACCTAGTAAGACGTTGTTATAATGATAATCGTTATATATATCGTTTTCAAGTTTCTTAAATTAATAGTCTCATTTTTATGTATATAACTCATTGTTAAAATACCTAATGAGATACATACTTATAATAAAATCATGTTAACTATATATATAACCATATATATGTCATCGTATAGTTTTTACAAGTTTTAACGTTCATGAATCACCGGTCAACTTGGGTGGTCAATTATCTATATGAAACCTATTTCAATTAATTAAGTCTTAACAAGTTTGATTGCTTAACATGTTGGAAACACTTAATCATGTAAATAACAATTTCATTTAATATATATATAAACATGAAAAAGTTCGGGTCACTACATAGCATGGTCAAAGACATGACCTTGTGCCAGACCGAAAAACTATAGGGTGATCTTTACTATTGCTCCTACCAAGGATAGTAATTGCATCCGACACGATATAGACCATAATCAAAAGCATGTCACGGGACATTGCCTTAACAGTTGCTTGTTTAACGCTTTCCTTTACAACCGGACGGTAGTTTACCAAAAGGTAATATACGGAGCAAGTATACTGGACATGTTGCTTTCCTAATACAAGGATAGCAAGTGGGTGACACAAAACCACAAGTTTTGAGCTAAAATTTTCAAATCTGAAACCCACCAAACCCACAAAAACAATTTGCAAACACCGGTGAAGGGTTATTCCGGAAAACTTATCTAGGGTAAAAGCTAGATTGAATTGTCGAAAGATCAAATGTTTTCATAAAGATCCAATTTCCTAAAGGGTCTAAATTTTTATAGTCATGTGGGACTGTAAACCACATCGTTACTACCATTGTTCATACCACCGTATTAAAATCACTGATGTACAAAGTGTGAAGAATAATGAAGTGATTATAGTAAAGATATATTCAAGTTCTATATTGCTTGAGGACAAGCAACGCTCAAGTGTGGGAATATTTGATAATGCTAAAAACGAACATATATTTCATAGCATTATCCCTTAAGAAAGACAAGCTTTTAGTTGCAATTGTTCTATTTACAAGTGATATTCGTTTAAATAATAAAAGGTGAAGATAAAAGACAGATTCGACGAATTGAAGACGCAAATGACCAAAAAGCTAAAAAGTACAAAGTACAATCTAAGTGGTTCAAATTATTGATGAGAAACGTCTAAAAATTACAAGAGTAAAAGCCGTGAAACACAAAGTACAAGATATTAAATCGTACGAAAAGGCCTTCGAAAATCCGGAACCGAGACATGAACCAACTTTTAGTGCGCGGCGCAACGGACCAAAAATTACAAGTCAACTGTGCACAAGAATATAATATAATATATAATTAATTATATATATTATTATATATTATAATTATACGCAGCCCACGTTTTGGATTTAATCTATGAGCTGGAATCTAGACCTCCGCACTCGTGGAGCTGTGAAGCACAAAAGCTCCGCACTCGCGGAGCTGTACAGTGAAACGTGGGCCTATAAAAGGTCGCGCATTCTGATCGTTTTCAACATCTTTTTCTTTTCCTTTCTCATATCATATACGATATATATATATTTATATTTTATAATTTTAATTTTAATTTAAGTTTAATAATAATAAGGTTATAGTGGCGAATGTTTTAAGTTTGTAAGTCAAAATTCTGTCCGTGTAACGCTACGCGATTAATACTCATTGTAAATTATGTTCAACCTTTTTAAATTAATGTCTAGTAGCTAAGTTATTATTATGCTTATTTAAGCCGAAGTAATCATGATGTTGGACTAAATAATAAAGACGGGGTTATTGGGCTTTGTACCATAATTGGAGTTTGGACAAAAGACCGAAACTTGTGGAAATTGGACTATGGACTATTAATGGGCTTTATATTTGTTTAACTGAATGATAGTTCATTAACTTAATATAGAGATTTACATTTTGACGTATCTATAAATAACCATATACACTCGATCGGACACGATGGGCAGGATATTTATAAATACTAATAATCGTTCATTTAACCGGACACGGGAATGGATTAATAGTCAATGGACTCATTAAAACAGGGGTGAATTATGTACAAGGACACTTGGCGTAATTGTTAACAAAGTATTAAAACCTTGTTACAGTTTAAGTCCCCAATTAGTTGGAATATTTGACTTCGGGTATAAGGATAATTTGACGAGGACACTCGTACTTTATATTTATGACTGATGGACTGTTATGGACAAAAACCAGATAGACATATCAAATAATCCAGGACAAAGGACAATTAACCCATGGTAATAAATTAAAATCAACACGTCAAACATCATGATTATGGAAGTTTAAATAAGCATAATTCCTTTATTTTATATCTTATCGCATTTTTAATTATCTTAATTTTTAATTATCGCACTTTTAATTTATTGTCATTTTATTTATCGCACTTTAATTTATCGCACTTTAATTATCGTTATTTATTTTACGCTTTAAATTAAACTATATTTATTTTTAATATTTTACATTAGGTTTTAACTGCGACTAAAGTTTTAAAATCGACAAACCGGTCATTAAACGGTAAAACTGTAAGACCCAAATATTTATTGTACATAATGTATTTATGGTGTACGATGCGTGTATGAAGGGTACGTGTTGCTTGCTCGAACGCCGAGGGAAACTAGACGTTGTCTGAAGTGACAAGGTGTGTACGTATCTTTTCAACCCCAAATAAAGTTTGTGTTGATGTTTTAAAGCCTTACCATTGGAAAGGAAATCTTATTACGTTTTCAACGATATTTGATTCATCGAAAACGGAGCTACGGTCAAAAAGTTATGGCCAAAACAAGTTTCTGAAAACTGACCTGTTGGTTGGAGCGGCGCTCCACCTTTTGGCGCGGCGCGCCGATCCCGTCTGATGCAATTTTCAACCTTTTTAAAAGGCTTAAATGAGGGGTACTTTGGTATTTTCATTTAGGGTCCGTTTAGGGTCACCAAAACTGATCTAGAACTCCATTGGAGCTCATTTCTCACCCACACAAACACTCTCATCCATATTTAGAGAGAGAGGAAGAGTTCTAGAGTGAGAGAGCTTGATTTGGAGAAGAAGGAGTTGGATTCTCACCAAAGCTCGGGTTTTAAAGTTGTTCATCTCGCTCCTAGCTACGTTTTGGTAGTATTTGTAAGTTCTAACTCCGAATTTCATTTGTTTGATTTGATATTCAAGTTAAGGTTTGAGATTGTTAGTTGTAAAACCCATTTGGTTGATGAAGAGGGTTTATGGAAACTTGCTATTTTGATATTTGGCGGGTTTTGGGTTGGTTAATGATTTAACCATGTTTAAGACTTGTAAATGGTGTATAATCACTAGTGTTAGTGATTATTGGTGTTTTGGAAACCATTAGGGTTCTTAGGGTTGACTAATTTTGACTAGAGTCAAATTAGGGTTTTGTTGATGATTATGACTCAATTGCCGATTTAATAAGGTTTATAAACTTAAAATGGATTAAGTTGAAGCATAGAACCGAGTTAAATATGTTTTGGTGTCAAAACTTGTATATGGTGAGATTTTGACTTTATGGGTCAAAATTAGGGTTTATGGGCGTTGTTGAGAACGTTAAGTGTTTAACACTTGTGTTTGGGTTTGATTGGCATATTAGGACCATTCTCACTTGTGTTAGTGATTATTGGTTAGTTTGGGCGCGGTTTGTGCTTGGAAGTGCAAATGGGTCGAAATTGCACTTATTGGTGTTTTGGGCATAAGCTAGAGTGTTTAGCTTATTTGTTTGTGAATTACTTAGGTAATTTGCATTTGGACGATTAGGAGCTCAAGCGGGATTGCTTTTCAAGTAATCAAGGTGAGTGGAATATTTATACGCTTATGTATATAATTTGGTTGCTTGTGTGCGATGTGGTGAGTGACATCCATTAGGATTCACTTTTCGTGGACCACATTTGAGTTGGGAAAAATATAGTGAGTGATATCCGTGTGGATAGCTCTTCATCGGCTACATATGTATGTTTAGATATGTGGTGAGTGATTAATGTTTGACCTATCGCTCTTCGTCGGCCACATATGTGTGTTGGGGTAAGTGGTGAGTGTTATCCGTTTGGGGATCCGCTCTTCGTTGGCCACTTATCGTGGGATGGTAAGCGGTTTCGCTTTTCATCGGCCATCCTTGTGATTGAGGTAAGTGTTAACATTTCGGTTGCACTTTTCGTCGGCCTCATGGTGCGTAGTGGTGAGTAGTTAACGATTTTGACCTACTACTCTTCGTCGGCCACGTACGCGTGCGATGGGTGGCGAGTAGTTAACGATTTTGACCTACTACTCTTCGTCGGCCACCATCGAGTCGAATGTCGACATTGGGTATATTGGGATGTGTAATTTTATTAGCATTGTACGTATTTGTATTTGGTGTATATTATTGTTGAGATCTCTATGCTAATGATGTGGACTTGTTGTACGTGCGATTATTCGTTTATTCGATATTGCGGTTTGCTAATGTTATCGTGTTGTTGTGTAGGTGTATGCAAGTAATTGGATTATGTATGTATGCATATAAGTATTGCATTCACTAAGCATTAGCTTACCCTCTCGTTGTTTACATTTTTAGGTTCGGAGGCGAACGTGGCAAGGGTATGCTCGGGATTTAGATGATTTCCCTTTTTGGTTGCTTGCTTGGATTACTTGTGGATTCGGCCTAGGATTTGGGTAGTTTATCCCCAAACATCATGCTCGTAGTTTGTTTGGAAATTAAACTAATGTGGTCGAAACTCGAACTTTTATATGAAACTCGTAAACGGCCGATGTGGGCCCCACTTTGTAAAACTTATTTTATGTTTGAATCGGGTTAGTTTTACATATTTGAAGATGTGGGCAAAAGCGTTTAGTCTAATTATGTCGGGAAGTGGCCGATCTTTTTCGCGTTTCAAGACTTTTTGGACAGACCAGTTTGGCGCGCCGCGCGGCCATATGGCGCGCCGCGCCACGTGCTGAACAAACAATTTTTTTTTTATTTTTGCATATTTCGGTTGCAATAAGGGTTGGGTTGTTACAAGTGGTATCAGAGCATGGTCTAAGGGATTTAGGTGACTTGAGATAGGTGCCTAGACTTAGACTTTTGTGTGTGCTAAATTTGTTGCGGGACTTGTAGGATTACGGGTCGGAATGGGTTATAGTTAGTGCCTTGTTGTAGGTGGACTAACGTTTATATTAGTAATACGGATAGTATTAATATATCATTGTGTTGTGATAATAATTCTCGTGTGTGTTGTTGTCGCGTAGAATTTGTTTGTGTTTGTTTGTGACATCAAGCGAGGCGGTCGTTGTACTAACAAGTTGATACGGCGTGTATGCGTAATAAGGACTTGCAAACCTTATTACGGGTGCAAATCATGTCTAACAAGTGATGTACGACGAGTGTTTAGCAAAATGGGACGGTGTTGTGCGTATGGTCTATACGTTAGTGATCTAATCGTTTGCATCCCTTAGAATGAAAACGGAAGATGGATGCGGAACGAGTGAGCCTATTCACGAAGGGAAGGATGAGTTAACGTTAAAGATTGAGGCCGTGTTTGAACAATATGTCTCGGTTTTCACCGGCAAAATTAGGGAAGTAACCAAGGAGTTGGTCGAAGGACAAATGACGGAAATGGTCCGAGACCAAGTGACTAAAGTTGTAAAGGAAGAGTTTGAAAAGAGATTTTCCAAACCTCGAGGTAGCGATGATGAAGATGTACTTGCAAGGTTAGGATTACATGGTGCTCATGGTAAGAGGGCACGAAGTACGCCTGAAGGCGTCGGGAATATGAAGAAGAAGAGTAAGAAGGGTTACAAGCTCACGTGCTTTAAGTGTGGGGAACGGGGTCATTTGGCACAAGATTGTACGGTGGTGCCTTTAGGCTCAATCAGGTGTTTCATTTGCCGGATGGAGGGACACCGGAAATCAGAGTGTTCCGAATCGCATGACGATCGGGTTAGGAGGTTAGAGCGTGAATACATGATGGGTAGTGGAGCGCGGAAGCCCAACAGCGCTACATCAGGTACTTTTAGTACGAAATTATATGTTGTTCGCTTGTAATAACATGCGGTAAGTGAGTAAGTCTTAGCTAAACATTATTCTCCATTGGAGATAATTCGTAGCGAGCGGAGTTTACGTTTATGGCTCCGGTTTGCTCTCAGTAGAGTGTATAAGAGGTGTGTTGTGCCTTGATCCTATGGTGCGAATCCTTGGGTGCTTAAGCATTTTGGTTGGTATCGGGTCGTTAAGCTCGTTTGAGTGAGACCCTTAAAGTCTCAATGGTGTTGGGCATGTTATTGATATGGGTGACGTTCCTAATGGAAGTACCCTATGGTGACTTAGGATTGTCAGGCGAAGGGCGTAAGACTTGGCGTAACCAAGCATTCCTTAGTATTTGGGAAATGTTTCTACCAAGCCATGGAAATGAGTTTGGGTGTTCGGATGTTAGAGCATGTTCGCTTTTGTGTTGAAATAGATGAACCGTGAGGTTCGTCGGGTTGTTGGAACCCTTGAGATCGAGTGTTTAAAGTCTCGATGTAGGTTGGTAATGGAGTCTTTATGACGCGACATTAGGTGCCTCTTGTATACCTACTAGCGTGGTGTTCGACTCCGATTGTGTTGGGGTTACATTGTACTTAGGGTACCGAAGCGAAACCCTTAAGTACATGAGTGACTAGGTGGAATTTGACAAACTAAAGCAATTGGATGATTGCGAGTGTATAGTTCGTGTAATTTGTGGTACACTTTTCGTTCGAAGTGTTTAAGGATAGGTTAGGATCCTTGGTATACTCAAAGTTAGAGCAAGATATGGTGATGGGCCGTGTGAACCCAATTATTGGTAAAGTCTACCTTTGATAGCATTGTGCGGGTGTACGAGATGCGGTTGTGGAACGTAGTTCCAAGTGGGGGAGTTACACTCCCGCACGAGAAGGTTTTAGTGTGAGATTTCGGACAATGCTTATGGTAAATCCGAAATTTGTGTCGGGACCTAGTTTGGTCAATTTGTGGTAGAGTATAATTTCGGTTAAATTGTACTTATGATTTTGGATTTGAATTATCACCGGGGTGGTAATGTGGTAAATCTCGTTGAGAGATAAAGGACGTGTTTGGCGAGCAAGGAAATCCCTCGGTTAAGGGATGTGCGCGTTGAATTCCCTTTTAGAGAATTATTGTTTTGCGCCTATGTGCGATATAGGTGGTTCTTGCTCGATTGTGATGGCGATATTCACGTGTGCGGATATTTCGTGTGCGGAAATTCCTGGATGTGTGGAATGATTCTAAGTATGCGCATATACTTAATTTGTTTGTATGTATTGTGGCAAGTGCTATCCAATTGTGAGGATTCACTTTTCGTTGGCCACGGTTGAGGTGTGATAAGTAGTAAGTGTTATCCGCGGTGATACACTTTTCGTCGGCTACTTGTTGTTGTGCGGAGTGCGTTTTCCGTTAGGAATCGCTACTGTTTAGCCATATGCGAGGAGAGGTAAGTGTGATCCGTAAGGATGTGCTTTTCATTGGCCTCTTGTTGCGTAGTGGTAAGTGGTTAACGTTTGATCTACCGCTTTTCGTCGGCTACGTACGCTTGAGAATATGGGGCAAGTGGTATCCAATCGTGAGGATTCACTTTTCGTCGGCTCCATTGTATTGTTTGTTGGCCATGTTATCGATGTGTTGTTACTTTAGCGATGTACATGAAAAGGGTACGCTAAAAGGATTGCTAACTTGGTACGATATTTGGAATGTTAACTTGCTCATGTCATGCGGTCGAAGCATAACTTCGTTCCGGTTTAGGAATGAAGCGAGACTTAGTGCTCGGTTTGGTAGATTTGGTAAATCAAGGATGATGATTTAAATCGGAAAGGTAACTTTGTGTAAAGTCGCCTAAGGGAATTGTGTGAATCTTCGGATTTGTGGAAATTGTTGAGGACATCGAATTTGGACGGATGTCGGAGGACCATGAATTGTGGGTCCTGTTTGTTTGAATGGCAAGGATCACGAGGGCGTGATCGAGTTTAAGTGGGGGAGAGTTGTAAGACCCAAATATTTATTGTACATAATGTATTTATGGTGTACGATGCGTGTATGAAGGGTACGTGTTGCTTGCTCGAACGCCGAGGGAAACTAGACGTTGTCTGAAGTGACAAGGTGTGTACGTATCTTTTCAACCCCAAATAAAGTTTGTGTTGATGTTTCAAAGCCTTACCATTGGAAAGGAAATCTTATTACGTTTTCAACGATATTTGATTCATCGAAAACGGAGCTACGGTCAAAAAGTTATGGCCAAAACAAGTTTCTGAAACTGACCTGTAGGTTGGAGCGGCGCGCCGATCCCGTCTGATGCAATTTTTAGCCTTTTTAAAAGGCTTAAATGAGGGGTACTTTGGTATTTTCATTTAGGGTCGGTTTAGGGTCACCAAAACTGATCTAGAACTCCATTGGAGCTCATTTCTCACCCACACAAACACTCTCATCCATATTTAGAGAGAGAGAGGAAGAGTTCTAGAGTGAGAGAGCTTGATTTGGAGAAGAAGGAGTTGGATTCTCACCAAAGCTCGGGTTTTAAAGTTGTTCATCTCGCTCCTAGCTACGTTTTGGTAGTATTTGTAAATTCTAACTCCGAATTTCATTTGTTTGATTTGATATTCAAGTTAAGGTTTGAGATTGTTAGTTGTAAAACCCATTTGGTTGATGAAGAGGGTTTATGGAAACTTGCTATTTTGATATTTGGCGGGTTTTGGGTTGGTTAATGATTTAACCATGTTTAAGACTTGTAAATGGTGTATAATCACTAGTGTTAGTGATTATTGGTGTTTTGGAAACCATTAGGGTTCTTAGGGTTGACTAATTTTGACTAGAGTCAAATTAGGGTTTTGTTGATGATTATGACTCAATTGCCGATTTAATAAGGTTTATAAACTTAAAATGGATTAAGTTGAAGCATAGAACCGAGTTAAATATGTTTTGGTGTCAAAACTTGTATATGGTGAGATTTTGACTTTATGGGTCAAAATTAGGGTTTATGGGCGTTGTTGAGAACGTTAAGTGTTTAACACTTGTGTTTGGGTTTGATTGGCATATTAGGACCATTCTCACTTGTGTTAGTGATTATTGGTTAGTTTGGGCGCGGTTTGTGCTTGGAAGTGCAAATGGGTCGAAATTGCACTTATTGGTGTTTTGAGCATAAGCTAGAGTGTTTAGCTTATTTGTTTGTGAATTACTTAGGTAATTTGCATTTGGACGATTAGGAGCTCAAGCGGGATTGCTTTTCAAGTAATCAAGGTGAGTGGAATATTTATACGCTTATGTATATAATTTGGTTGCTTGTGTGCGATGTGGTGAGTGACATCCATTAGGATTCACTTTTCGTGGACCACATTTGAGTTGGGAAAAATATAGTGAGTGATATCCGTGTGGATAGCTCTTCGTCGGCTACATATGTATGTTTAGATATGTGGTGAGTGATTAATGTTTGACCTATCGCTCTTCATCGGCCACATATGTGTGTTGGGGTAAGTGGTGAGTGTTATCCGTTTGGGGATCCGCTCTTCGTTGGCCACTTATCGTGGGATGGTAAGCGGTTTCGCTTTTCGTCGGCCATCCTTGTGATTGAGGTAAGTGTTAACATTTCGGTTGCACTTTTCGTCGGCCTCATGGTGCGTAGTGGTGAGTAGTTAACGATTTTGACCTACTACTCTTCGTCGGCCACGTACGCGTGCGATGGGTGGCGAGTAGTTAACGATTTTGACCTACTACTCTTCGTCGGCCACCATCGAGTCGAATGTCGACATTGGGTATATTGGGATGTGTAATTTTATTAGCATTGTACGTATTTGTATTTGGCGTATATTATTGTTAAGATCTCTATGCTAATGATGTGGACTTGTTGTACGTGCGATTATTCGTTTATTCGATATTGCGGTTTGCTAATGTTATCGTGTTGTTGTGTTGGTGTATGCAAGTAATTGGATTATGTATGTATGCGTATAAGTATTGCATTCACTAAGCATTAGCTTACCCTCTCGTTGTTTACATTTTTAGGTTCGGAGGCGAACGTGGCAAGGGTATGCTCGGGATTTAGATGATTTCCCTTTTTGGTTGCTTGCTTGGATTACTTGTGGATTCGGCCTAGGATTTGGGTAGTTTATCCCCAAACATCATGCTCGTAGTTTGTTTGGAAATTAAACTAATGTGGTCGAAACTCGAACTTTTATATGAAACTCGTAAACGGCCGATGTGGGCCCCACTTTGTAAAACTTATTTTATGTTTGAATCGGGTTAGTTTTACATATTTGAAGATGTGGGCAAAAGCGTTTAGTCTAATTATGTCGGGAAGTGGCCGATCTTTTTCGCGTTTCAAGACTTTTTGGACAGACCAGTTTGGCGCGCCGCGCCACGTGCTGAACAAACAAATTTTTATTTTTATTTTTGCATATTTCGGTTGCAATAAGGGTTGGGTTGTTACAAAAACCCCCTTTTTATAATAATAATACTACTTATATATATATATATATATATATATATATATATATATATATATATATATATATATATATATATATATATATATACAATACAACTATAGTTTAAAAATATAGCGTTAAACTTGGCTAGCTCCATGCGGAACGAACCGGACTTACTAAAAACTACACTACTGTACGATTAGGTACACTGCCTATAAGTGTTGTAGCAAGGTTTAGGTATATCCACTCTATAAATAAATAACTTGTGTAAAATTGTATCATATTTAATAGTATTTTGTAGGGGTGGTCAGTATTTGGTTTCAAACCGTGGAACCCGAAAACCAAACTGAAACCAAATCGGAAAAAAACCAAACCGAATTTGAAAAACGGTTTTCGGATCGAGTCAAACCGAAACCAAATTTGAATTCGGTTTTTGGTTCGGTTTTCGGTTTTGAAAATTCTGAATTCGGTTTGACCGAAAACCGAATTCAAAACCGAATTCAAAATTTTTATATATTTAATTTGTATATTTATGTTTTAATTTTGGGATCCAATTAATAAAATATGTTCTCACCCATATGACGATTTGGTAGATCACATTATAATTATGTTACTTAAATTATTATGTTCTTCTTCTTAATAACAGAAGCAGTAAACGTCACAATTAAGCTGTAAATATTAATAAATCATCGAATTCTTGATAACTTAATAGTACGCCATTGTTTTAGGATATAAATAACTAAGACATCAGTAACGCCACAATTAAACTACCATCGTTCTCAATTTTTTCATAATATTCGGTTTTAACCGAAAATCGAACCGAATCCGAATTCGAATTCGGTGTTCGGTTCGGTTCGGTTTTAACTTTGAATTCGGTTTTTGGTTCGGTTTTCGATTTTGCCTAAAAAAATTTCAAAACCGAATACACCGAACCGAATAAACCGAACAAACCGAAAACCGAACCGATGAACACCCCTAGTATTTTGTAATAAAAATATAACTATTTCGTACCCCTATGCTTTAACATCAAGTATTTTTGGCGCCGCTGCCGGGGACTCGGCGAAACACTATATTTTTAATCTGTATTTGTAAAAATATAATTATATATAAGTAAAAAAACAAAAAAAGAAAAAAAAAAGAAAAAGAAAACTGAACCTGCGAATTTAAGCTTGCACCTCATCTGAGCCTGCATCCTCCGCACTATTATTCAATAACGTGTATGCATATATATTATATTATGCAACAAGTGATGATGAATTGAATCCAATAACAGTAATCGAATTATTCAATCGAATTATTCAATCAATCAGTGCATGATATTTTATTATAATAATAATAAAACATAAGAATGTGAATTCAATTTAAAACAGTAAAGCCATCGTTTACTGTGTAATCATGTAATTATTCAATCGACATAATTAAATAGGGAACGTTTCGTGATCCGTTGTTAATCAGTGGCAATAAAAGTCTTCAGAAAAATTCTAAAATTTTAAATTAACTATATTTATTTATTTTGGCCATTATGGTATAAAATTTGATCCTTAATTTGTTAAATAAAAATTACATCCACTGTCCCTCTCATTTATGGGTAAAATATAAAAAGTGTTAAACCTTAACAAATAGTTCCTAAATACATTTTTAGTAAGCCTAAAATTTATAGAACTCATTTTTGAATTACCGTTTATTTTAAAATCATATAAGTTTGAATTTAACTTACTTAATATCAATCGGGATATCAAATGAGTATTACAATCATTTAATATTTATTTTTAATATACTTTATATATATATAGATATATTTAAATAAGTAATTATTATAATATCTTATTTTTATTTATTTTACATAATTAAATTTTAATAGCAATAACATATATTTCAAATTATATTTTCAATTACCATATATATATATATATATATATATATATATATATATATATATATATATATATATATATATATATATATACACACACACACACACATCTATTTACAATTATTGGTTCGTGAATCGTCGAAACTGGTCGAAGGTAATTGAATACATAAACATAGTTTCAAAATTTTCGAGACTCAACATTATAGACTTTGCTTATCGTGTCGAAATCATATGAAGATTAAGTTTAAATTTGATCGGAAATTTTCGGGTCATCACACATCTTGTTAAGGTCGGTTATCAGGTGTTCACCATATGAATGATTTTACCTTTATGCAGACGAGAGGATTCTGCTTATAAATATGAAAATCTTGTGGTCTATTAAAATTATGGAAATGATTGATTACGATAAACTAATGAACTCACCAACCTTTTGGTTGACACTTTTAAGCATGTTTATTCTCAGG
The DNA here is from genome assembly GCF_046630445.1 of Rutidosis leptorrhynchoides. Classification (NCBI taxonomy): domain Eukaryota; kingdom Viridiplantae; phylum Streptophyta; class Magnoliopsida; order Asterales; family Asteraceae; genus Rutidosis; species Rutidosis leptorrhynchoides. Next base: position 140,500,203 of record NC_092342.1, on the reverse strand, counting down.
TATTAAGGAAATCATCCGCTGTGCATTTGCGCATTTTAGAGATATTACTTGGAGTCATTCATGACATATTTCAAAAGACGTTGCATTCGAGTCGTTGAGTTCAAAAAGATTATTATAAAGTAAATGGCAGATCAAGTCATTTATAGTTTGGATATATTGTGAAATGGTATGCATATTTGTCAACCATTGTTGTAAATGACAGATTGTCTTTTAAAACGAATGCAATGTTTGTAAAACGTATCATATATAGGTCAGTACCTCGCAATGGGACCAAATGTTATTGTATTCGTCCATATGGATTTGGACGGATCGTCTCAACGTTGACTGGTCAAAGGGGAGCCCACGACCTGTCCAAGCTTTACCAGTTGAAAATAGGTGATTAAACACTTCATCAGGTTTGAGACGCTATGCGACCGAAGTGTGACGGACATCATTAATATGTGTAGATTGACTATGTATAACAGGTTCACTCACGTACTTATAATAATGCACAAAAAAATAACTTACTCTAGTTCGACGTGAATATAACGTACCAGACACTTGATGACTTGTCCTACTTCATGTTTTAAGTGGTTGATCGAATGTTTGAAGTACTTTTCTACTGTCCCCTAATTTTATGGCTTGACTATGCATTGGTAAATCTAGGAATTATAGGCACCTAAAATTTTGTTTTACAATATCTAATAATATGACTAGTTAAAATTCCTAAAAAATTTCAATGTATAGCGTATTTCACTAGTAGCCCGTGCTACCAGTGAATATATATATTCGAGCATAAGGTGTCGTGTCTATTTTTCGGTGTCCATTTCAAGGTCGAAAATGGAGCTTGAAATTGATTAAAGTGGGGTGTCGTTCGGTGTTCATTTCAATGTTCATTTCAAGGTCGAATATAAGGTGAACCAATAAAAAATATAATAATTTTTTTTTAAAAAAAACCGCCGTTGGAACCACCATTGGTTTAGCGACTATGGGAGGGGACGGTGGAATGGAGCCGCGGCGGTATCTATTTCGGTGCGGTTTTGGTGGTGGACGGTGACATGAAAGCCGGATACAGTATGCTCTTAGGTTCGCCATTGTTGACAATGTAATTAATCATTGTCTTTTAATTGAAAACTTTAGGGTTGTTTATTCAGTAGTTGTGATAAGGGGTGTGTTATTAACGCCATATATGCAGGATTTTGGTTATAATCTAGTATTATGGTTTTTAGATTCGAAAGAGGAAAATATAATTCATATCATAATTATCTATAGAAAATAGACAAAAACATATAGAGATAATATAGAAGAAAGTGAAAGGAGTAAAAGAGGTGATAAAGGAAGCTTTAAATACAAGTTGTATTGTATATAGTGAAAGTGAATCCAAAAGCAGAAATGTACAACTGGCCTGCTACTGACCTGTTCTAACACATGATTTGCCCTTCAAAAAAGGGGAACAATGCCAACAAAACTGAAAACGAAACAAGGCAAGGGGTAATTTTGTCATTACACAATCTTGAAAAAGAAAAAAACACAGTTCCTTATTACTGTCCTTTTGCTCTCCCTTCTCTCTCTCTCTCTCTCACCAAGAATCAAGAAAAGACCCATATATTTCTCTTCACTAAGATTGAGTAAATCACACATTTTTTTTTTTTTTGTAGCAAATTTCATCTTTCAAGAACACCAACATCCCACAAAACAAAGATATGTAGTTAAGTACATTTACCCACTATTCATAATTTGTTAGTTATTATTCTATTTCTTTTTTCATTTTCTTTCACTAAATCTTTGGTTCTCTGATGAACCATTGGTAAAATGAGTGAAATTGAAGGAGGATTTTTAACCCAACTTAAAAAATTATCAAAATTTTAAAATAAACTACAAAGTTCAAGTCTTTTTGCAATATACTCACACACCCAGAAAGATATATTTGCTAATCTCAACATTAGTGCAAAAATGAGGAGACATGGATGGCAACTTCCCTATCATCCTCTTCAGGTGTGTAAATATTAATATATTTGTACTCTTTTGAAATTGTACTATTTGGTAGCTTATTTTTCCATAAATCTTTGCAGGTGGTAGCTGTTTCTGTGTTCTTGGCCTTGGGTTTTGGTTTCTATGTATTTTTTGCTCCTTTTGTTGGTAAAAAGATGTATCAGTATATTGTAATGGGGATCTACACTCCACTTGTAAGCTCTTAATTATTAATCTTTATTGTTTTTTTTTTTTTTTGAAATTTGCTGCTAAATATCTGAGATCTGTGTCTTATTTTGTGCTTATCCAAATGATTATATGTTATTCTAAATGGGTCTTATCTATATTATTAGGTCATTATATTATCAGAGATCTATGTCTTAGAATTATGTGTTTATATAATGTGATTTCAATTGTAAAGTAAACTGATTGTGAATGATTTTGTTAGATTATATCTGCATTTGGTTTGTATATATGGTGTGCGGGTGCGGATCCAGCAGATCCGGGTGTGTTCAAATCGAAAAAGTATGTTAAAACACCCAACAACCACAACAACAAAATGGGTCATAGAGTTAAAGAATCTAAACTTGGTGGAGAATCGACATCATCGATGCACGATGCGAATGCTGCAAATGGTAGTGAGAAACATTCAGTTAAGAACTCAAAGAATCAACATTCAAGAACCGAAGATAATGTGTCTGGAACTGAAAACGACGTGTCAAGACCATCATTGTTTATGGCGGTTTTGGCTCCTTGTGCTTTAATGTGTCATTGCTCGAATTCAAACGAGGAATCGTCTGAACTTCAAACGAGCGAAGATGGCATGTTCTACTGTAGTTTGTGTGAAGTTGAGGTTAATTTTCTTTTTTTGACTCTACAGAAAAAAATAGGGATTATCTACTTGGACTTGTACACTTAGAATGTAATGCATATAAATGATTTATTATTATCAGGTTTACAAGTACAGTAAACATTGTAGAGTTTGTGACAAATGTGTCAATCGATTCGATCATCATTGCAGGGTAAGCAAGAACTATAATAACGTGTGAACGTTTTTTTTGCTTTTAGGAGAAGACATTTGATTCATATATTTTTTTACAACGTTTTTTGCAGTGGCTGAATAATTGTGTAGGCAAGAAAAACTACCGAAAGTTCTTTACTCTTATGGTCTCAGCTCTTCTCCTGGTAAGATAAAGTATTGTTATTTCTATGTTACTTTTTCATATTAAAATGTTGATCAATTTTGACTTTGACCAACAAATTCAATTTTGAAGCCATTAACCGACGTTGACCAATTACTTAAACCGATTTTGGAAAATCGTATCGGTCTGTTCTTGAAAAGCAGTAATCAGGGATAAATTGGGTGTAATCGGGGTTTTATTAAACCAGTGCATATAGTCAACTCTGATATGTGTTATTCTTTGTTATTGCAGCTTATACTTCAGTGGGTAACTGGGATTGTGGTGTTGATATGCTGTTTTCTCGATCACAAGAGATTTAGTGTAGACATTGCTTCCAAGCTAGGAAGCAGCTTCTCGTTGGTGCCTTACGTTATAGTTGTGGTGTGTATTTTACTATGCTTTAACTTATTGAAAACCGAGAAAAAACTTTTGAAGAAAAAACTGTTGAATTTCATGTGACGGGTTTGCCTAATATGGCCAATCTCTAAATGTGACAGGCGGTGTGCACTATTTTGGCTATGATCGCAACACTACCACTCGTTCAACTTTTCTTCTTCCATATTCTTCTCATAAAGAAGGTACGCTTCACATCTCAATTAATATATAGATTTTTCTAACGACAACCCTTAGGGTCGTCGTTAATACTGATAAGTGTATCGTGCATAGCGGTTAATATTACCCTTTTGGTGACGGTTATTCAATGTACAATATATTTATGCACCTTAATGATAGCATGTCACTTAAAAAATCCTTAAAAAATTTAATGAATTTTTTTGATATTCTCTGAAAAATATACCAAGGGGATGTTTACTTTTTTGTTTTCTATCAAGTCCTCTCTCCATTTGCCACTGATTCTATGTCTTCTAGAAACAGACATTTTTTCAGATTAAGTAACAGATTAAGTGACAAAGAAACAACTATTTTACTTACCGAATGAATAGGTGTACGGAAACAAACAGATATTAAGTGGAAAGTAAACGACAATTATTTGATTTAGATATAAAATTTATCATGTGACAGGGAATCAGCACGTACGATTATATCATAGCATTGAGAGAGCAAGAACAACAAGGAATAGGTGGTCAACAAAGTCCTCAAATGTCACCGGCAAGCTCTATCACTGGTTTAAGCAGCGCCAGCTCATTCAATAATTTCCGTCAAGGTGCTTGGTGTACACCCCCTCGTTTGTTCGTTGAAGATCAGGTATTTCCTTTTTTAACATATTACCATAGATAAAACTATTTCTATGATTTGACCCGTTCAGAAGTAAAACTGCTGTATGAAATCTTTTTGCAGTACGATGTGGTCCCGACTGATACTGGTTCTGTTAGCTCACTGGGGAAAAAAACAGTGGAGGAGCCCATTAAGAAAAAGAATCCCGCACCTGTTAAGATCAGCCCGTGGGCGTTGGCCCGTTTGAATGCAGAGGAGGTATCCAAAGCTGCAGCAGAAGCTCGAAAGAAGTCCAAAATCCTGGTACCCGTTTCGAGAAAAGAAGGCCAACAAATGGGCGCAGGCCCGGGCCCGTATGGGCTCCAAAGAGACAGCAGTCTTGGAAGCAGCGAACGTCGATTATTCTCGAGGCTTGACAATAACCGAAGACGAGGAAGCAAAAGGATCCGTCTTCCGGAACATTCGCAGCCCGTCGAACATCCACCGATAAACCATAATGTAAGAAACGATAGGATGATGACAGGTGGCGATTTGTCAAGTTTAGTTCCCTTGCAGCTCGAGGCCCGTAGCGTTTTTCGGCCCATGACTTCGTCCCCTGATAGTAGCAGCTTGGACTCACCTGATATTCACCCGGTTAGGATATCTTCTGGAGCCGAAGAGACTGGGAAACTCACGGGGTTCGTGCCCCACGAGAAACCAGGACTCATGCCGTTGTCGAGATCAACTAGTGACGGTTACGATGCATCGGGTGGGGAAGATAGTGACCAAGTCCCGTCTCGGTTAGTCCAAAGGTCAGGAAACTGGAGCGCACGTCTTTTTGGTGGTGAACAAGATGAAAGGAGTGCTAGATTCACCAAGGCATCATCTTCGACGTCTACTTTTTTAAACGAAAGAAAGATCTAAATCGACGGGTAAAGATTAGTTTTTGTGGTATTTTTTCATTTGTTACCCCGCGGGTTACTGGAAAGATGGATTGAACACGGGTCTTGCAAACTGGTTGTTGGGATTTTGAACCAGTTGGTTGAAGTTCCGTTGATGCGAAATGGAACAAAGTGTAATCTGAGGAAAGATTTGTTCATGTAAACAAGATTTGCAGGCTATTTCTAAAGTGATTAGCCATGATTTTGTGAATATATGTGCTCACAAGGCAACATTTCTAATTGATATGTGAAGCTTAAATTGAATTATGTTATGATTTGTTTGACTTTAGTTCAGCAGAAGTTATCTTTACTATTTAGGGTGCGTATATCAACTTAATTTTACTAATAGTGATGTGGTTCTCTAAGTTCTGGTTAGCCGGGAGGGCGAAAGTAATATATATGCTCAATTTGTGGCTGTTTCCGTACCCTTCTTTGGTCACCACAAGATTTTCACTTGAGACCTCTCACGAGAATCTTAGGGCCCCACCACATGTTTAAGTTTGTATATATCTAATTTGAGTTTGAGTTTGCGTTTTTAACTTTTATGTAGATCGGCGAATGCACTTTGATCCAACGTATGGATCATTAACCTGTGACAACTTGATAATAACTATACGAGGTCAGAAGGCAATACAAAATGACATCAAGATACTCAAACACATCATGTTAAACAATACTCATAGTGGAGGTCAAGGGTTCGATTCCAGGCACCCACAGTTATCCACTCATGGCAATGGAGGTTCGCCTGCAATGACTCCGGGCTGCTCGCGTAGCGGGTAGTCGCCCTGGGATTAGTCAAGTTGACTTCGCCTGCAATGACTCCGGGCTGCTCGCGTAGCGGGTAGTCGCCCTGGGATTAGTCAAGTTGACCGTTTGGATACCCAGGTTAAAAAAAAAGAAAAAAAAAAACAATACGAACGCCCAAACATCAAGAGGAAAAGCTAGTTAATCGAATACAATATAACGATGGAACAGATCACATCCCATTCTCTAATCTGCATCAAAGCCGCAGGTCCCTATTTTATTCAAGTGATAACTACCACAAACGCCATAGACTAGTTCAATTAGAAACAGCTCACAACTACAATTGAACCCAAGGCCACATACAATCATATACTTCTTTCACTGAACTTCTCTTTTTCACATCAGCGCCACATCAGCACAAACCCTTTCACATTCCTTTCACATTCCTTTCACTAAACACTTACAATCATACACTTCATTTCAAACTTTAACCAATTTTAAATTATTATTTAAATACATAAAATAAATACCAATAACATTTTATTTTATTAAATAGTATCCACCAAACATGATTTCTCAAAGTATATACACATGATTTATATATCGGAGTTTTCACAGAGAGTATTCCAAAACAAAGAATATCCTATACAAAATTATTACCGTCACCAATAACCGGAGCAATTACCGCCACCAACAATCGGAGCAAGGTTTGTATCGGCGGCGCCGGAGTATAATTTTGCCCTCCCTCCCTCCATCGAGCCTCATGCTTGGTACCAAAACAATTTAACAGAATTTAAAGTGCCCAAAACAAATCAGTTTGGTACCAAAACAAATTTCAAGTGTTTCAAATCTTCACTAGATCTTCAATATTCTCAAATCATTTTGGTACCATCTGTTGTATATGATTAAAAAAAAAAAAACATAAAAGAGCAGTTGGGAAAAAAGAAAAAAAAGAAAAAAGAAAATCAGTGGAGCCCACATTCGAACCGTTAGAGTCGTGAGGGGAATGACTGGCGGAGGTGGTGGCGAAATGCTGTCGGTGGTGGTCACCAGGTGGCGGTCCTGTGGCGGTGGTGGTGGCTGACCATAACAAGTGGCCTAATATAGCCAAAAAATCACGAGCTGCAGTCCGTTTCACCTATAAATAGGAAACTTCATTTTGAACGATGATTGTGTTTTATTCCCATAAAAATACAATTTCTCATGTAGCTCTGCTATATACGTTGAAGGTGAGAAGGAAACCAGATATAGTGAGTTTTTGAACCACCGAACTATTGGTTGCGTGGTAAAAATTCTCCTTGAAATTTTCTCCAAGGTTGTGCCTCTAGTATCCTTCACTCTGTGTGGGCCAAGCAGTTAACCTAAAGCATTTCAGGTACGCTTTGCGCGATGGATATGAGAAGTTTCTTCCTAAGACTGGACATAAAGCGGCGTCAATTTCAATTCGTCAGATGATGTGGCCAGCTTGACGGATTTTAACCGCGCGTCACTTTTTGACGATCCAAGGCGTCAGTTAATTATTTGACAAAATCAGATGGAAGCGTGAGATGTGAGGCTGCCAATCAGATTTTAGCATTCAATTTAATAAATATACTGTATATTTTTATTATTTATTTATTTTTTCCACTCAATTTCCAATCAGATTTTACCACCTCACCCTCCAAATATTTGACACAAAAACTTGACATTTTGGATTAACGGGGGTCAAGTACAGCCACAGTCAAAAACCCACTTTTTCACCAAAAAGTGCACAATCCGACTCTGACGTCACAGTCAGGGTTAGGAATAGTCTAACGGGCGTGTGGGTGGCAAATGAGAGGATTCGATGCCATATCAACAAAGCTAAGAGCGCCATATCAAACTTTAGAGCAAATTCATTCAATTTCCATTAATTATCCAGTCTTTTATGAGTCGATCGCTTTAGCCTGTACAAGATCACATAGGAGCTCCTCTTGCGCTAATATCATTATCAAGTATATTCGGTAATGAGTCATTCATAGCATTACTTGAACTTCCTTATTAATTGCGGGTTGGATATTCGTTAGATCACTCTCCGAGGGTTTAAACATAATTTTGCTCAAGGTGTAACACTTGGAATCTTACTCAGCATGGTCGTTTCAACTTCAAATAAAGAGAAAAATAAGTCAACCAAACTAGCAATATGATGATATGAATTTGGTTTCTTGACAACATCCGCATTGCAAGCCAGAAACTTTAAATGTTCTGGGATCATAATAGTACATTCAAATACAATACGATTTTACATAAATCTAGCCATCGATAACACAAAGCTACACTTACAATACATACATACACAACATTATATAGAATTAAACCATATATAGCCCAATATGTGTACTTTCAAAGAGCCTGCTAACCTTGATCATCAAGGTGCGACAACTGTAACAATACGAGGAGCTTTCTCATCATCAGCAGCCAAATTATCGTACTCATAACCAAACCCTTCACCAACCTCAATTGCCAATTCACCGTGCAACGCCTTACAGTAATTATACAACACAGTATTTGCAGTAGTACTCTGAAGCAACAACATCATCAAGAACATCGACCCAAACACCGTAAAAAACACACCCCATCCAGTCACACCATACGTTAACAAACTTCGCGAATACACGTACACTAAAAGCCCTCCTAGTACCCCATAAAACAACAACAACGACAATGAAACCGATCTCATTCCTTTCACTAAATACGCGCTTCGCATCAAAGGCGAAAATCCCCATTTCGATTCAACAACTACAACCACAAAAGCCAGTGACCAATTCACATGGTAATATAGTACAATTGCGAATAAACCAAGACCTACCAATGCCGAAAACAACATGAAGTAAATCGAATTGTAATCGATTACAGATACAAACCCTAGGGTTTGTAAAAGCATAACACCTAATCCAATTAACATAAGGTAAGTAAATAACATTAAAAATAGTAAAGTATTAGCTACAATTACGGTTGCTACAAGCGGGATGAACGATACGATCAACGATTTAATTGCGGTGAGGAAATCAATTGGATTATTGAAGAAACCGTGGTGTGTGCTGAACGTGATTGTGGCTGTGGCGGTTAGAGCGAGAATGGATACGGTTAGGACATAGATGAGGTGGTTAATTGCGGTTTTTTGGTTGTATTGGGGGTGGCGATCGGCGGTGAAATGGTGGTGATCGGCGATATGGAGAGTAGGGTTTATGATTAGATATACTGATATAGGGAGAAAAAAGAGTGATAAAGTGAGGAAGTGTGTGTAGTTTGATCTGATGATTCGTTTTGATTCGGAGAGGACGCCGGTTAAGGTCAGGGTGTGAACTGGTGATGTTTCCATGGCGGATTACGGTGGCGGAACGGCGGTTTTGGGAAATGAAATTGTGTTGATATTTTTAGAGTGGATTTATTTTGCTTGTGTTAGGTATTTGAATCGAATGAGTATCGGCCACGTAGAATGTGGTCCAATATATATATATATATATATATATATATATATATATATATATATATATATATATATATATATATAACTCTATCTCTACTATATATTCAAATATTCAAATAAAATTTGATTTTAGACCTATAACTTGTTGTAATGTTCTTTATAAGTGTATTAGTAAAGTCATTACAAATAGGCTGAAAATGGGGTTGGATAAATTAGTGAGTTGAGAGTGCATTTGTTCCTGGAAGGGTAATACATGATACTCCATCCGTCCCAGATTAATTGTCCCCAGACAAAAAACACACAGTTTTAGGAAATCCCACTAACTTTATTTCTCCACCAATGAAATATCTTCTCTCTCCATATCCACCAATGAAATATCTCCTTTCCTTTCTATTTATGAAAGTAGACAATTAATTTGGGACATCTCAAAATAGAATACTGGACAATAATTTAGGGACGGAGTGAGTAACATTTTGGTTGCACAAGAGGTTTTAAAGGGTTATAATAGACTTAATGGTCCAAAGAGATGTGCATTAAAGATATACATTCAGAAAGCATATGATACAGTAGATTGGGCTTTTTTGAAAGATATCTTGGTTATGTTTGGATTCAATGAAAAGATGGTGCATTGGATCATGACCTGTGTAACATCAACCTCTTTTTCTATTTACATCAATGGAGAAAATCAAGGGTTTTTCAAGGGAGGTAGGGGTCTTAGACAGGGTGATCCCATGTCACCATACTTGTTTACCTTGGTTATGGAAGCTTTCAATTTGATGATGATGAAAAATATTAAAGACAACAGGAAATTCAAATTTCATCATAAGTGTAAGAAAATGCAACTTTCTCATATCTGCTTTGCAGATGATCTTCTTATTTTCTGTCATGGGGATGTGTAGTCAATTAAGGTGATTAAGGATGTTTTAGAAGAATTTGGTCAAGTTTCTGGTCTTTTGCCTAATGTTAGTAAAAGTATGATCTTCTTTGGAAATGTTCCTGCTCATGTAAAAGCTAGGATTATTGATGTCTTACCTTTTGCAGTGGGTAATTTGCCAATGAAATATTGGGGGTTCCACTTTTGGCCAAAAGATAAAGTATTGCAGACTGCAAAAGTTTAATTGACAAAGTGAGATGTAAGGTGAGTAATTGGAGATGCAAGAAGCTTTCATATGCAGGAAGGCTTCAATTAGTAGCTTCTGTTAGTGCAATGCAGTTGTATTGGGCATCTGTTTATGTGATTCCTCAAGGTGTGATTGAAGATATTGAAAAGTTGCTAAAAGGGTTTCTATGGGATCAGTCTGAGAGCTCAAAAGGAAAGGCAAAAGTTGCTTGGAATTCTGTATGCTTCCCTAAAGATCAGGGTGGGTTAGGGTTAAAATCCTTAAAAGAATGGAATGAAATTTTGCTGGTCAAGCAGATTTGAAGATTATTGACTCAAAAGGAATCTCTTTGGGGAAAATGGGTCAATGTGATTAAGCTTAATGGGAGAAGTTTTTGGGATATTCAACCTGGGTCAAATGATAGTATCGGTTGGAAGTTTTTATTAGTTTTAAGAGATAAAGTCAAGCCTCATATTTGTGTTGATAGAAGAAATGACAGAGATGAATGGTCATGGATTACTAATGATGGTAATAAGGTGCCTTTCTCTACTCAGCAAGTCTGGAGAGATTTTAGAAGCAACAAAAGTAAAGTTATCTGGCATCATGTGGTTTGGTTTAAATACTTTGATCCTAAGCATGCTTTTGTATTGTGGCTTGCTGCTCAAAATAGGTTAAATACTCAAGACAGAATGCAAAGCTGGTTTCCCAACAAGGTGTTTTTATGTTCATTGTGTGGGAAAAAGAATGACTCTATAAATCATTTGTTTTTCCTATGTGATTATAGTGTTATTGTCTGGGATTCCCTGAGAAGTAAATTGGTGTTTAGGGGTCTGCCTTATATTTTGCCTGGAATTATGAATGCTATGGCTCAATACCCTTACTCAAATAATATTTGGTGTATTATCAACAGGATTGTTATAGCAGCTTGTGTGTATTTCATTTGGATTGAGAGGAATAATAGGCTTTTTTCTCAAAAGAAGAAGGTTGCATCAGTTCTGTGCAAAGATATCCAGGATTATATTAAACTGAAGTTGATTTCTTTTAGAGTTAAGGATTCTGTTGCTGTGCACAAAGCTGCTAAAATGTGGGATCTTAATTGGGGCAATTCTTGTTTTAGTATGTAATAGGGTGTATTGTTCCTGGGGTTCTGTTTTTTGTGTTTGTATTTGTTTTTGGGCTTGGGTATGTCCAGCCTTGTATGCTTTTCAAAATTAATATAAGTTTTATCTTTGTCGGGAAAAAAAATAATATTCAAATAAAATTAAAACAGAGCAATATATTTAATTCAAAATTTTTATACCATTCGATTAAAAATTACATTAAATACCTTTTTAATCTAGCCATCCATTTTAAATTTACAACTAATAGTACAAGAGTTTTTGTAATCCCTTGAATTCAACAATTTGCTTGAAATTCAATGGACTAATCAGAGCGCGACAATCACATGATTAAAAAAATAAAAAAATTTCAAAATTTTTTTTAATAAAAAAGTTTTTCAAAGTTTTTTTTTTTGAATTTTTTTTTAATTTAGCATGTCAAATTCAATCACATGTGATTGTAAAACCCAATCACATGTGATTCTGCATGTCAAATCCAATCACATGTGATTGAAAAAAAAATTCAGAATTTTTTTTTAAAAAAAAAATCTTTATTTTTAATTTTTTTTCAATCACATGTGATTAAATTTGACATGCAGAATCACATGTGATTGAGTTTTATAATAAGGCCACTTCCTATCGTAACTAAACTATTCATCCTCTTAATCTTCCACATCAGCGCCACATCAACAACAATATTCTATAACTAACCCATAACTAAACACTCTCTATAATGGCTAAAACGTTACTCCTCTTAATATATAATGTACAAGCAATAAAGCATCAAGTCCAAACAATAAAAAGCTATTGGGACCCACAATTGCTATAACTAACATATATACTTCCTTTAAATCTATGGTGAGTGCGGGTAACTAAGGCGGATAACTAATCCGTGCCTATGGTTCATTACGGGTAATGACGGATAACTAGCGGGTAATGAACAGTAATTGACTATAGGGAGTGGTCTTACATGTGATTGGCATGCAGCATTACATGTGATTTACTCCATGTCAAATACATTCACATGTGATTGAAAAAAATTGAAAATTTTTTTTAAAAAAAAAAAGTTTTTATTGAATTTTTTTTTTCAATCACATGTGATTGTCGCGCCAAATGTCGCACTCTAATTGGTCCCTTGGACCTCAACTTAAAAATTGGATTCATTTGAATATTCCTCAATAGTACATAACTAAACTTTTACACCTTTTATTCCTAAAATGACCTTATATTGGACACAATAAAGATAAAGAAATTCAAATATTAAAATTCAAATAAATCTTATTGAAATTTAACATAATAATACTTACATAATAATATAATACGGAGTAACAAATAAATCTTATTGGAATATAACTTAATGATACTTATGTAATAATAAAAATTGAAATCAGTATGATTATATATATATATATATATATATATATATATATATATATATATATATATATATATATATATATATATATATATATATATATATATATATATATATATACGTAACTAGTTTTATGAGCCCGTGCGTTGTTTCATGACCCGTCCTAATCCATCTAGACGAATACATTACATTTGGTTACATCGCGAGGTACTTGACATCTATATGATACATTTTACAAACATTGCATTCGTTTTTAAAAGACATATACTTTCATTTCATCGAAAGTCGACGGCATGCATACCATTTCATAATATATCCAACTATAATTGACTTAATAATAATCTTGATGAACTCAACGACTCGAATGCAACGACTTTTGAAATATGTCATGAATGACTCCAAATAATATCTCTAAAATGAGCAAATACACAGCGGAAGATTTCTTTCATACCTGAGAATAAACATGCTTTAAAGTGTCAACTAAAAGGTTGGTGAGTTGATTAATTTATCATAAAACAATAAAATTCATCATTTTGATAGACCACAAGATTTAAATGCTGCATGGTACAAATGGGCCCGAATCATATACCCACCTGTAATGTACATGCGATATCTTTTAAATACAGTACACCTTTCTCGTGTATGAAATCATCTTTCATAAATCTTAGTAACCGTACACATATCTCGTGCACAAAAATAACATACACATAACCTGTGTATAAAATCATTCTCTCGATACATAACATTCACTTTTCATTGCTTTCATAGCTTGGCTTGGTAACCGACCTTAACATATAATGCGCATAATAATATCCCCAAAACAGAACATCTCGTCTGTATAATAATCATATAAACTTCGAAGTACTAAACACCACGCCCACTAGCCCTTACGTCTAGTGAACATTCTGGGTGGGGGTGTTAAACCAGGTAGCTACATTTAGGATTCGCGTCAATTAGGCGTGCACTAATTTTCAAAATTAGCGATGTTCCCTAATTCTTAGGTTACCAAGCAATAATAATCAGGGGAGAAATATTCATATCAATTGTGGCAATTATCACGTCCACATAATTCAATGGTGGCAATTATCACGTCCACATAATTCATTCGAGGAATGTTTTGCTTGTGTCTATCTCGTCAAACATTTATAAAAATATTTCATGTATTCGCAGTTCAAAAATGTATTTCAAAAGCATTTAATAAAGCAGTTGTAAAAGTAGCGCATGTATTCTCAGTCCCAAAAATGTAAAGAGTAAAAGGGAATCAAATGAACTCACCAAATGTATTTTGTAGTAAAAATACATATGACTATATTGAACAATGCATGGTTGGCCTCAGATTTACGAACCTATGTCATTTGTATATATATTAAAACGTATCCTTGTAATCAGACAATATATATATTATTATTAGTGATATAATTTTTATATTAATAAACTATATATCTTATTAAGTATATTCATTTTTATATATTTTAATAAATAAAATATTAATATAGTTTTATGATGTGTATTAAGTATATTGTTATACAAATATCATTTGCTAGTTAACTTTATGAAAATATTAAGTAAAGGTAATAATACTATTAGATTTGATGATAATAATAATTAGGAAAATTTTATATAAAATGTTAATTTTAATGATATTTATAATGTTAGTAATAATGATACTACTAATAATATTCTTAATAATAATACTAGTTTTAATAAAATGATAGATTTAAAAATTTATGATACTTCTAGTACTAATGATAACGGTAATAATACCGATATTAATAATAACTATAAAAATAACCATTTTATTACTAAATATAATAATTTTAGTAGTAGTTCATTAAATAATACTTATGTTATTAATAATAATAATAATAATAATAATAATAATACTAATAATAATAATAATAATAATAATAATAATAATAATAATAATAATAGTAATAATAATAACAATAACTTGATACTAATACTAATATTAATGATAATAATAATATTTGTGTTATTTTCGTAATAACAATAATAATAATAATAATAATAATAATAATAGTCATATTCATAATAATAATAATCATACTTATATCAAGGATAATAATAATAATACTATTAATACTTAATGATATTACATAATAATAACTAAAATGATAATAATAACAATAATCCTAAATAATAATACATGCTAGTGATAATACTATTAGTAATATTAATAATAATAATCCTAATTGTAACTATAATCATGATAGCAATAATAAATTGTAACTAATACTTTTATTAGTAATAATATTGATAATAATAATTATAATACTACTAATAACAATAATAATAACAATCATAATGATAACAATAATAATTATGAGCATAACAATATCACTTATAATAATAATCGTAATAATAATAATAATAATAATAATAATAATAATAATAATAATAATAATAATAATAATAATAATAATACTAATAATAATAATAATAATAATAATAATAATAATAATAATAATAATAATAATAAAAATAAGCTAATAAATGAACTACCTTTAAATGTTCAAAAAAATAGTAAACCGCCCATGCCGGGACTCGAACCTACAACCCCTCGTGTACCCTTTATCCTTCAAACCAGCTGGGCCATTGCCCTTTATCCAAAATATTACGAAACCAGTTATATTTAACCCATGCTCCTTAGTTCTACTTCATCTTCTTCAATTTGAAGATCAATCCAGGAATCAAATCCAATTAATAACAGTTAACCCTTTTGGATTTAGTACTCTCAAACTAAACAGAAATGGATTGGGATTATTAAATTAATTTAACAGAATATATATATATATATATATATATATATATATATATATATATATATATATATATATATATATATATATATATATATATATATATATATATATATATATATATATATATATATATATATATATATATATATATATATTTATATATATAAATATAAATTGCAGAAGTCTGCTCTCGTACGCTGTTAAAAAAAAAATTCGATTTTCAATTTAAGATCGTTTTACATAATATTTATAACATGAAAGGTATTTCAAATTATCATTAGAAACTTTATAGATCATTAATTTTTACAGAAACATCACAATGATCACTAATTTCTTTGATGAACAAAACTTTGACTTTTTAACACTAAACTTTGACTTCGACAATTAACGATCGATAAGAAAAATTGGAACTTGCAACCTTGCAGATAGTTTAAACAAATGATTTCTAACATTACTGCATTTTTACATTTTGCAATTTTGTTCGAATTCAAGGTTTTGAAATTTTTTATTAGAACAGAGAACGAACACCCCTTTTTTTATAAATTTCGTCTCTTTAATCTGTAAGTTGCAGAGGTATATTATATAGCTTGATAGTACATGATTTAACAGTTATATTGGATCCTAATTGATTTATGAAGTTGACTGGTAACAAGAATCAGACATTACAGTCACAAATTTCTTCAATCAGACAAAAGAAATAAGTAAAAGAAATAACAAGTGGAATTCGATTCTTTGTTTGTTTCTGTAACCTGATTTCGACTTTTATAAAGATTAGAGACAGGAAAAAATTTTTTGTACAATTTGATAGCTACTTGTAATCTGAATGGTACGAATTTTGTTTAACACATATATATATATAGTTTATATATAATAAATACTAATAATTAATAAATCTATCATTAATAATAATAATTATATTAATAATAATAAATAATAGTGATACTAATAATCATAAACTTTATTATATTATTACTGATAATAATAATATATTGTATTGATTTTTAATAATATTAAATATAATAATAATATTAATATTAATAATAATAATAATATTGATAAATAATAATAAATAATCATTAATAATAATTAAAATTGTAATCTTACTACTAATTGTGATATGAAAAATGATAACAATAATATTAATAATAATAATAATAATATAAAAATTCAATTGTATCAAATTTCATATTTATGTATTTTACATAATAATAATGATAACACTGATATTAATATTAAACATTTATTCAAATGATAGTAATAAAGGTAATAATAATAATATTAATAAAGATAACAAATTAAATGCATTAAATTTCATATCTATATATTATCTATAATAATATAACTAATACTGATATTAATTATTAATTATTAATATTATTATTAATAATAATAATGAAAGTAATAATAATATTACTATTACTATAACAACTATATTTTAACTTGTTAATAATATATTATTAATTATGTAATATTTAATGATCATATTATATAATAACTTTTATGGATTATTTATTATTTATAAATTATATATATATATATATATATATATATATATATATATATATATATATATACATATAATAATTATACATCGAAATCATATATATAGATTTATTTTAAACTGCACTTAATTATTTTGTATCTTATTATATATATATAATTCTAATGTTTAAATTATATTTTATAAATTTCAAATTATTATATATACTTTCACTTATATATATATACACTTTTGTTTACAAACAATTGTTCGCGAATCGTCGGAAATAGTCAAAGGGTAATTGATTACATGAATAAAGTTTCAAAGCTTTTGATACTCAATATTACAGTCTTTGCTTATCGTGTCGGAAATGTAACATCCCGCCTTTTTCCGTTAAATTTATTTTTAACACCGTCTTTTTTTTTAAATAATACCTTTCGTTATTTAAATTCGTAGTTTCCGTTGACTAACGTTCATAATAATTCCGTCATTTAATTATAACATCACTCGTTTACTCGAGCGTTTTTAAAATATTCGTTTGGTTAATTCCCGCACCCGCTTTGAAACTTGAGGGACTAATCTTGGCACTTGGCCAAATTTTGGTAACTAGTCACCACCACCTCCCACCATCTCATCCATTCATTTCTCACTTCATCTTCTCCCTCTTTTTCTCTCTTCCATTTTAGAACTCAAACACCCATCTTTATAAAATCATCATCTAAATCCGGATCAAGAAGGAAACATCAAAACAAATTACATTTTCGTGATCCTCTGTTCATCCTCTACATTTTGGTACCAATTTCATCAAGTTTGGGTAACATTTCTAAAACTCTAGATTTTCTCTAAATTCGTGTTTTTATACTTGAAATGGTGTTAGTTAGTGTCTATGGCTCGTGTGTAACATGAATATATATTTTATTTGCTCGATTTGTTGTTTTGAGTAACTAGTTTGAACATTTGAAATGAGTTTGCTTAATCTTGCATTTTGGAAGATTAAATGTTGTTTGATTGTTAAAGTTCATGTTTTAATTGTGTTACTAGTATCACTAGCTTCGTTTTGATGCGTAGGTTGATTAAGAAAACTTCAAACACATGATTATTGATTTTTATGAATTTTGGTTAGGGTTTGATAGACTTTGAAATGAACTTTTGATGCGTTGAATGCTTGTTAATGTTGTTAGTAAGTGTTTAGATGCAATGTATGCTTAATTACCTTCGAAACGGCATATCGTATGTGTAAATTGGATTCCCGAATCATAAAATACGTTTTACGAACTTGAAACTTTGAAAATAAACCTTTCTTGATCAATTGACGAGTTTTCGGTTATTGTAATTGATGTTTTTGCTTGTGAAAGGTAGTTAATTGTATTCCTTGTCAAAAGAGCTTTCCAATGATATAAGATGCGTATTCTAAGTGTTTACGGTTTGCGTTTTGTGCTAAATTGAATTTTGGATCAAGACTTGAACTTTTGAAACTGACCAGGTACCAGGCCACGCCTAATGTCGCGGCGCGACACCTCTGGCCGCGGCGCGGCAATAGCCGTGTTTGGGTTCTGACCTACTTTGTCAAATTTCGAAAAATGTTTGCTATGCTACGCACCTCTGATTCACATGTAACTTGTTCTAACATGCTTATATATGAATAAAAACCTCAGAAAAATAGTTCGGGACCCGACCCGATCCCGTTGACTTTTTCGTTGACTTTGACCAAGTTTGACTTTTAGTCAAACTTAACAAAACACTTATACAATCGTTCTAATCTTATTTTATACTTGATTCTTGCATGAAACTTGACAACGTGATTCACATGCTATATAATCGAGTCGTAATGAGCCATAGGACTAATTGAACACATTTCGCCCGACCTTGTGTCATAACCGGTTAATTGATACAACTTAATTGTTTAGGTCAAGGCTAAGCAACATTCATGCACACGTTTACTTTGTGAAGTACATTTATACTCGTGCACTCGAGGTGAGATCATAGTCCCATCTTTCAACAACTTTTATACTTTTAAATCATGGGATGAGAAACATATACGGTTTTATACTACATACTTTTACACTTTGAACACAAGTACGGAAACGAACATTCCACGTGCGGGTTTGAACAAAAAGCCTCAATTCAATTATCATTAGTTACACTTGCAGGGTGTAAACGAGAACTTATATTATGTGATCACATGGGCTTGACGAGCCTCATTCGGACGGTTCGCTACCGTTAGCGGATGAAATATATTTTCGGGTCTAGTGTATGTTCTAACACTACGCAAAGAGTGCAAAACAGTTAAGTTTGATAATTGGGTGCCCGGGATACAAATAACAACTTTTGGAATGCAAATGATTTTGATAATCATCTTATATTAAATCTTGTGGTTCAAATACAACGTTTACTAAAACACCTATGATTTCACCAACGTTTTTCGTTGACAGTTTTCTATATGTTTCTCAGGTTCATACATGGCTATTTGATACATGATTCCGCGTACACTCAAACTTGCTTGGGGTCAAGCATACATACATGCATACGCTAGTGTTAGCACCTTTGGATTCAAACAAGTTGTTTACATACTTACGCTATTTATAGCAAACCGTGACTTTCAACTTATATTATGTCGCAAGTTATTTCATTTATACTTTACAACTTTTGTAAACTTAAACTTATTGTCGAACCGTTTGGTAAACTAAACTTTGTAAGTTTTGTACATTTCAAATGAATGCGACATAATTTTGGTCAAACGAGTCTCATATAGGGACTACGACCACGTAATGGGACCTAAGTTAGCGGCGCCGTCAATGACGATTTTGTCGGGTCGCTACAGATGGTATCAGAGCTGGTTTAACCTTAGCCGTAAAGGTAGTCACGCGCGCCGGCTGTTAGACCGGGCACTCATACGGACTATGCTTTTTGGCGGGTTAATCGTAGAGGGGGTTCTCACAGTGTTACCTGTGACGAAGCATTGGCTCTTACCCCTTGCGATCCCTTGGAATTTGAGGGTTGGCAGTTTGGCAGAAATGCGGGCCGTAAAATCAGTGTCTGAGGTACACTCAGTGGTCACCAAGCGGTTAGCTGGAAAGGCACTGGGTGGGTTTCTACCCCATCTGTCGCTACAGATGGTATCAGAGCATTGGTTGTAGGGAACTAGGATGTGCATTAGTGTGTCTGACAGAGTCATTAGGACGCATTAGTGAATCTAGACTACAACCGGATAGTTAATCATTGCATCCTGACTTGCATTTGCTATAAATAGCACTTACTTGACTATTTGTGCATATATACTTGAATCTTTCTTAGGTGAACTCCATAATGGTACCAAACTTTCATCATACGAATCCGTATTCTGCCACTTCCTGGTAACACACGTAAATTCGAGATTCATGCGCGTAAGGATGACAACGACTTCATTGGTCACACTTGTCCGGGAACCCTGTCTCCCAGATTATGATTCGCCACCGTTTCAACTTACTATCGGTGTCACACCGGTGTTCCTTACTATCTACCACTTCTTGTTACTACCATCACTACTCTAGGTGAGTATCGTCATCGCTAATTATCACTACGGTTGCGTACTTTTTGTTATCATGATTCGTTACTCTTTTCGTGCCTAAGGGCATTATCGCTTGAATTGAACCGCAATGACGTGAACAATCATTTATACACTTCCCTCGGGGAACGCTTCTTTATAGTTGCACTAATTCTTTCGATTCAATACGAGTCACGTTAGAGACGTCATTACACTTTGTTTATTTTAAACTTCACGATTACACGAACTTGAATCTGTAGAGTGATGTGGGAATGGAGGTATGAGTTAGCGTAATATAACGACACTCGATCAACGTGGTTATATTACGGTAAGTCATACCAAAGTTCTAATGACACATGATGGTGGTTGGACTCGATCAACCTAATCACCACCATGTGCCATGTACATGACTTTATTCTTCTTGTTTGAACATCCGAAAACTCCGAGAATACTGATAACAACCATACCCGGGACACATCTTCGATTATTGTCGAACCATATTGATGCTTCCGAATGAATGACAAATTCTTTCGACTTCAAACATATGTTACACGTGTGTACTATCTCGTTTTCTTATAGTTTTTATAGACGAACTACAAAATGCTTGGTATGCTCACATCGAGGCGAAAACTTCTCTCGCCTTACACTCGTACTTCCGTTTAAGGAAATATTTTATCTAAATTCTCAATGGAGAGAGAGACTCTTCACACTATACTAGTATTCGCCTCGAGGGTGAATAGTCCTATCGAACATTTTCGGAAACCGATAAATCTTCCGCGGCGCGAAATTCTTGAGAAACAGAAACTTGTTCCAACAAACGTTTTCACGTCCTAACAAACTCTTTCAAATATACCTTAAAGAGATGTACCTCGTTTCGGATCGAGATCCTCGTTTCACTTCTAGATTTTGGAGTGCCTCACAAAAAGTCTCGGGACCACGTTTAGACATGAGTACCGCACATCAACCACAACCTGACGGACCGAGCAAACATACGATTCAAACCTTGGAAACCGTAATACGAATTTGTGTTATCAACTTCAAATTTACTTGAGAAAAGTTTTTGCCTTTAACCAAATTCTCTTACAACGATGGTTATCATTCAAGTCTTAACGTCACACTTTCGAGGACCCGTATAGCCGTAATTGTCGTTTTCTTAAATTGTTGAACCGAAGTAGGTGACAAGCGAACCACCGGACCCGAAATCATTCATGAAACAACCGGAAAATTTTTCAATTCCAAGAAAGGCTCAAGGCGGATCGTAGTCGCCAAAAGAACTATGCCGATGTTAGACGTGAACCTCTCGAATTCCAAGTGGGTAACCGCGTAACGTTAAAGTCGCACCTTGAAAAGGTGTAATCCATTTCGGGAAACGTAGATAGCTAAATCCGCGATATTTTTAGTCCTTTTAAAATCCTGGGGCGTTTTGGACCCGTTACTAGCCGTTTAGATTTTTCAACTCATTCGAGTCTCCGTTCATCCTAAATTCTACGTATCAAACTTAAAGGCGTGTCTTGCGAAACAAGAACTTGTTATCCTCTTCGATGAACTTACTATCAACGATAAACTCCACCTCATAGGAGGACCGATTGAAACTATAAATCGTGAAACCAAACTTTAAACCAACGTAAAAACCCCGACTGTCAAAGTTCGTTGAAATGCCCAAGGAAGTACCTTCACTTATTCGTAGAATTGGCAACACAAGATCTCGAGGAAGAAACAACTACTACTACTTCCAACTAAATTTCGGGACGAAATTTCTTTTAAGGTGTAGGTGATGTAACATCCCGCCTTTTTCCGTTAAATTTATTTTTAACACCGTCTTTTTTTTAAATAATACCTTTCGTTATTTAAATTCGTAGTTTCCGTTGACTAACGTTCATAATAATTCCGTCATTTAATTATAACATCACTCGTTTACTCGAGCGTTTTTAAAATATTCGTTTGGTTAATTCCCGCACCCGCTTTGAAACTTGAGGGACTAATCTTGGCACTTGGCCAAATTTTGGTAACTAGTCACCACCACCTCCCACCATCTCATCCATTCATTTCTCACTTCATCTTCTCCCTCTTTTTCTCTCTTCCATTTTAGAACTCAAACACCCATCTTTATAAAATCATCATCTAAATCCGGATCAAGAAGGAAACATCAAAACAAATTACATTTTCGTGATCCTCTGTTCATCCTCTACATTTTGGTACCAATTTCATCAAGTTTGGGTAACATTTCTAAAACTCTAGATTTTCTCTAAATTCGTGTTTTTATACTTGAAATGGTGTTAGTTAGTGTCTATGGCTCGTGTGTAACATGAATATATATTTTGTTTGCTCGATTTGTTGTTTTGAGTAACTAGTTTGAACATTTGAAATGGGTTTGCTTAATCTTGCATTTTGGAAGATTAAATGTTGTTTGATTGTTAAAGTTCATATTTTAATTGTGTTACTAGTATCACTAGCTTCGTTTTGATGCGTAGGTTGATTAAGAAAACTTCAAACACATGATTATTGATTTTTGTGAATTTTAGTTAGGGTTTGATAGACTTTGAAATGAACTTTTGATGCGTTGAATGCTTGTTAATGTTGTTAGTAAGTGTTTAGATGTAATGTATGCTTAATTACCTTCGAAACGGCATATCGTATGTGTAAATTGGATTCCCGAATCATAAAATACGTTTTACGAACTTGAAACTTTGAAAATAAACCTTTCTTGATCAATTGACGAGTTTTCGGTTATTGTAATTGATGTTTTTGCTTGTTAAAGGTAGTTAATTGTATTCCTTGTCAAAAGAGCTTTCCAATGATATAAGATGCGTATTCTAAGTGTTTACGGTTTGCGTTTTGTGCTAAATTGAATTTTGGATCAAGACTTGAACTTTTGAAACTGACCAGGTACCAGGCCACGCCTAATGTCGCGGCGCGACACCTCTGGCCGCGGCGCGGCAATAGCCGTGTTTGGGTTCTGACCTACTTTGTCAAATTTCGAAAAATGTTTGCTATGCTACGCACCTCTGATTCACATGTAACTTGTTCTAACATGCTTATATATGAATAAAAACCTCAGAAAAATAGTTCGGGACCCGACCCGATCCCGTTGACTTTTTCGTTGACTTTGACCAAGTTTGACTTTTAGTCAAACTTAACAAAACACTTATACAATCGTTCTAATCTTATTTTATACTTGATTCTTGCATGAAACTTGACAACGTGATTCACATGCTATATAATCGAGTCGTAATGAGCCATAGGACTAATTGAACACATTTCGCCCGACCTTGTGTCGTAACCAGTTAATTGATACAACTTAATTGTTTAGGTCAAGGCTAAGCAACATTCATGCACACGTTTACTTTGTGAAGTACATTTATACTCGTGCACTCGAGGTGAGATCATAGTCCCATCTTTCAACAACTTTTATACTTTTAAATCATGGGATGAGAAACATATACGGTTTTATACTACATACTTTTACACTTTGAACACAAGTACGGAAACGAACATTCCACGTGCGGGTTTGAACAAAAAGCCTCAATTCAATTATCATTAGTTACACTTGCAGGGTGTAAACGAGAACTTATATTATGTGATCACATGGGCTTGACGAGCCTCATTCGGACGGTTCGCTACCGTTAGCAGATGAAATATATTTTCGGGTCTAGTGTATGTTCTAACACTACGCAAAGGGTGCAAAATAGTTAAGTTTGATAATTGGGTGCCCGAGATACAAATAACAACTTTTGGAATGCAAATGATTTTGATAATCATCTTATATTAAATCTTGTGGTTCAAATACAACGTTTACTAAAACACCTATGATTTCACCAACGTTTTTCGTTGACAGTTTTCTATATGTTTCTCAGGTTCATACATGGCTATTTGATACATGATTCCGCGTACACTCATACTTGCTTGGGGTCAAGCATACATACATGCATACGCTAGTGTTAGCACCTTTGGATTCAAACATGTTGTTTACATACTTACGCTATTTATAGCAAACCGTGACTTTCAACTTATATTATGTCGTAAGTTATTTCATTTATACTTCACAACTTTTGTAAACTTAAACTTGTTGTCGAACCGTTTGGTAAACTAAACTTTGTAAGTTTTGTACATTTCAAATGAATGCGACATAATTTTGGTCAAACGAGTCTCATATAGGGACTACGACCACGTAACGGGACCTAAGTTAGCGGTGCCGTCAATGATGATTTTGTCGGGTCGCTACAGGAAACATTAAAGATTAAATTTAAATTTGGTCGGAAATTTCTGGGTCGTCACAGTACCAACCCGTTAAAGAAATTTCGTCCCGAAATTTGATCAAGGATGTCATGGCTAACAATAAAAATGTTTTCATGACCAATATGAGTTGATAAATAGAGTCTTATCATCATTGGGTAATATAGATGAAACAATTCGATTACTCGAAGAGTACGAGTGAAGCTATCACTAAATAGTGAAATAAGAAAGACATGTTTCATCATAACTTTTTGACTAGTCATGGTCGAATTCCTGAATTCAAGGAATTTAAAGAAAATCTTTGAAATCAGAAAGATTTGATTCTTCGGCGAATAAGGAAATTAAGATCTCTATAATTAAATACGGTGATCTGCCTCGATTATTCGGTCTGATATTCCCATTATAAATTAAACTTTTTCCGTTCCACTATTTTCACCATTCCTATACTTTCTTTCTTAGTTCATACATCCAAAAAAATTGTGAAAATGCTTAATCAGTTCTAATCCTCGATATTTTCCTAATTATCATTTCTGTCATCCTTCTTTTCAATCTTCCACCCGAGAAATCTGTTTACTTCTACTATTACCTTGAGGTGCTACTATTCTTAATTATACCGTGTCTTTATGTTGCTATTCGTATTAATATCTACGGTTTGTAACCTCCGTGTTGTTATTGGGCTTTATATCTTCTCTTATATCTTGGAGCTCGTTGCCTTTTTATTCTCCTCTCGACCTCTAGTTAAGCTAGTAATGGTCCAGAATTTGTAAGATTAGAGTTTCGAATGAACATAACTAATGTTCTAAGAGAGAGATTGTAATAGCACGATCTTGATTGGTTAAGTTACCAGAATTTAAGAGAAAAGGTAGAACTATCAAGAGAATATGTTCTTGATATATTTAGAGATTAGTTAGAATGTAAAAGTCGTGTAAATGGCACATGATGACGTTAGGATCTGTGAATCATCATGTTCCATTAGAAACTCAGCATGACTTACTGTAATATAATCACGTTGATCAAGTGTCATTATATTATACTAACTCATGCATCAATTTCTAACACTACTTCAAAACATTCATAATTCAAATTCGAATGTTTACAGAATATAGAAACTAACAGTTTCTTATATGATGTAACACTAATAGCGCGAAGAGATAAATGATTTCAAATAAGATTAGTTATGAAAATATCTTCAGAAATTTCGAGGATATCTATAATGAAAGATATGATGATATCTTAGAATTTTAGAATCAAATTGTGATGAAGAAATTCATTCACGATGATTTAGAGCGATTAAGGAGTAAGGTACTTGCTAAAGATTTTATCAGAAACAGAATCATCAGGATTCTTTATGTACAAGTTTAGTCCTTGTGATTTGTGCAGAGTCTCCTTCATGGTTTGCTCAATTCATTTTTCAGTATCAAAATTTTTGAGCTTTTCTAGTAGGCTAAAGCGCTTTTCAGAAATTCAGAATGGAAGATCATAATTCTAAGAGATAAAGGTTATATGTATACATATAACTGTTGATGTAGGTATGCTGTGAAATTTCAAAATACTGATTGCTGATTCTCGATAATTGGTAAGACAATTCTTGTTACAAGATGCAGATAAGTATATGATAGGGTTTTAATGAATAGATAGAATGGTTCTTCAGAGAGACTTAAGTCAATGAGTAATGAAGTTGCTAGTAAGTTTACTACTAATGTGGTGGAATATAAAAGGTTCCTCGGTAATGATGATGAAAGGCAAACTTATATATCAAGGATATAATAAGACTAATCCGAATGAAAATTCGAAGTTGACTTGCTGGAGCTGTGACAAAATTTGCTACTTTAAAAAGGGATTGTAAAGTTATTTCCGATAATAACAATGCCAAAGGAGCTAGCACAGATACGTGTTAAACGTTTACTCAGATTCCGAGTGTTTTCAGGTGCATAACTATATGCATCAATCTTTTCTTCTGTAGATGAAGTGCGGTTGGTTTATCCTCTCGATTGAGGTGTTTTCAAGAATCATGAAAGGTTTGAACGCAGATTGTAATTGTCAAGATACAAATGAAGTTTAAGATGAAATCAAGTGGCAAACTTGAAGAATTGTTTAGTTTCATATGTTATAATCAATATTTTAATTCATTTTAACTGTCCAATGTTATTAGTCCACAGTCGATAGTCCACAGTTAACAGTCCAATAATTCATATATAGTTTAATATATAATATTCGATTTATTTAATACGTATCGTGACCCGTGTACGTGTCTCAGACTCGATCACAACTCAAAGTATATATATTATTATAGAATAAACCTCAACCCTGTATAGCTAACTCTAGCATTACTGTATATAGAGTGTCTATGGTTATTCCAAATAATATATATAGATGCGTCGATATGATATGTCAAAACCTTGTATACGTGTCCCGATATTTAAAGTGCGTAAAATAAATAACAGAAATTAAATGACGATAAATAATATTGCGAGAATTTAAATTGCGATAAATAAATTACGATAATTAATTTGCGATAAATAATTTGCGATAAATAAAATGTAATATGGAATTAATCAGTTAGCTAGGAACAGTTAGCTAGGAACAGTTAGCGTGGATTCTTATCAAAATTCTTTTCATAATTAAATTGTTTGTTTCTAACAAGTTTTATTTTTGTCCAATGTTTTCTTCATTATGCCGCTTGTTGGATTCTGATAGGTCAAAATCCAAATATGAAATTGAATGAAAATGGTTATTCTGTGGTGAACGGATTCGTATAGCTGTGGTTGTAAGTAGGATAGTAAATGACTTGTTGAATCAGATTCGAAGAATGTACAGTGTAACTTATTAATGCGAAATCTAAATATTCCTCTGGTATTACCTACCCGTTAAAATATTTTCACCATTAACAGTTTGTACAACAAAAATTTTAATTACAATCTTTATGAAAATATATATACATATATATTTTCTTCAGATATAATCATGGATTTAATGAGTTAATGTGATATTAATCTCATTTAATTTTCGGTTGGAACTAGAATAAATAATCTCTAAAACTTTAGAGATTATGTAATCGCCATGAAGAGCGAAAATAATTGATGTAGAACGATACGTAGTATGATGATTATACTCGAGGTACATAATGAGATGTTGAGGCATGGATTGTTGATGATACTGGTGCTGTTACTGATGGTACTGTTGGTGCTGTTGATGTTGTTGAAGCTGGTAAATTTTGCACCATATTCTCCAAATTGATTACTCGAGCGCGAAGTTCGTTGACTTCTTCTATTATTCCGGGATGATTGTCGATCGGAACGAGCGGATGAATAAGGTTTAGAATTTTAGATAGAATATAATCGTGGCGAGATATTCAGGAAATGAGGGTGAAAATGGTGTTTCGGATTGGTTCGCCGGTGAATGCTTCAGGTTCTTCGCTCAGAGGACAATATGGTGGATGAAAGGGATCGCTTCTTCTTGTCTCCAATGATTAAGTAGACTACGAACCCATCAGAGGAATTGGGGATGGATGATTGGTTGATTCATTCTGGTGACGCTGCTTTCGGAGCTTAGGGTGAACATCCATGTTGGAATAGCTGTCGGAACCCGAGGAATTTGAACTAGTAACGAGTTCCATTTCGTACATTCGAATAAAGGATTTTTCAATATGAAATGATTTTCGGCTATCAGATGATATTCTAATTACATAGAATATCTATACAGAGCAAAAGATTTCATAGATTACAGAGGAATTTACGTCATATGTCAGGCAATTCTACAGTAACAGATGCGCTAAGATATGAATTATCAGATACGCTAAGATATGAATTTTATCTATACACTATTCATGAAATCAATGCAGTAAGATGTGTTTAGACTGTGACAACCCGAAAATTTCCAATCAAATTTAAACTTTATCTTTATATTATTCTGACACGATAAGCAAAGTTTGTTAAGTTAAATCTCAAGAATTTTAAATTGTGTTCATACATTCATTATAACCTCGACCAAATTCAGACGATTCAAGAACCGTTATATATAAATAAATATGTATATATATGTATATATATATATATATATTATAACTTGAGAATATTAATAAAGTATTAAACGTATAATACTTTACATGATCGTATTTGTTTCAATTTGTTTATTGATGGAATTAGAAGATAATATCAAATTGTTGATTTATCAGATACATTATGATATGATTACGGGTCTATGTTATGAGGTCCACTGTGATTTAAGAAATCTATTCTTTTTGACAACATTCGAAAAATGGTAAAGTGATTTATAAGTAAGAACGTGAAGTGTAAATAACTTAGATGTTGGATATCGACAAGTTAAGTAACTCGACATTTTTCATTAAGATGATTTCATACGTTTATTTAACCTTTGAACTTTATCCCATGCTTCACCAACAAACTGTAATTTAAAAACTTGAAACCTATTATGAATATATATGATTCTACTTTTTTAAAACATTTTATGATATAACGATTTCCATTATTTTAACCTTTAAACAAAATGATTCTTAAAAATATATTTGGTTTTGGAAAACAAAATTATTATATTTATTTGATTTAGTTTCAAACGTACAAAAACGTTTTCAGTTTAAAAAGAACTTTATTATTAAAACGTATATAACTTTTATAAATATCTAGAACCACTTTTGACAACTCATTACTTAACCAGTATGATAAAGATAACGATATTTATATTTTATTTTATTAAATATATATAATGATTTAAATTAATATTATATATATTTATACGCGTATTATACGTACATAGTTTTATACTTTTACTATACTTAAACTTTACCTTTACTTTATTTTTACTTTACTTTAACTTTAATAATTCACTTTAATAATTCATACTTTAATAATTCACTTTAATAATTCATACTTTAATAATTCACTTTAATAATTCATACTTTAATAATTCACTTTAATAATTTATACTTTAATAATTCAAAAATCTATTATAAATAGAATTCAATAGGTTTCATTATTTTATAGAAACTTGAAAATATTTTTCTCTAAACTCTCTCAATCGATTTACATATATATATTTACTCCGTATTATTTCAAGATATTATTAGTATACATAAAATATTACGTCAGAGTGCTGTCCGAGTGATTTCGAAATTGTTTTTAGAGTGGGATTGGATTAAGGAAATTATGGGTTATAGCTATGGAGGTGATTGGTATGGTTCATGGGTATGCTCGTGAGGTCAATATAGTGTTTATCATCTCCGTTGCGTCTACGTACCTTTCCTGCAATATTGAATCTCAATATTGATACGTGAGTACTCATAATTTAACTTTTACATACTAATAGTGTATCCCTGACTAGTGCTCGAGTATATAGGATTATGCATGTTTGTACTTTTGATATTGCCTTTAGTTAGGTTATGTTGAATCCTGAATTAGTTATATATGCGACTGAGATAAGGTATAAGATATGCATGTCGTTGGAAAGCTAGCGAAAAATTAAGAACTTTTCATTTAGATATCGAATGATTTCGATGAACGGATTTGAAGTTATAGTCCATCGAATTTTTGTATTATTATTAAAAATGATTATTATTATCGTCGTTATTATCGTCGTTCTAGTTTTATCTTATTATTATTATTATTATTATCTTTATCAATAAAAGGATTTATCATTAAAAATTGTTATTTTTTTTATTATTACTATCGTTATTATCGTTAAAGTTATAATTAGTATTATTATTATTATTATCCAATTATTATTATTATTATTATTATTATTATTATTATTATTGGTATTATTATTATTATTATCATTATTAATATATATATCATTATTTAAAAATGGTTATTGTTATTGTTATTATTATTATTACTATATTATCATTAAGATAATTATTAGTATTATCGTTAATAATGTTATAGTAACTATCATTATTAATATTAGTGTAATTAAAACAAATATTTGTAACACCTAATTATTTTGATTACTATTATTATCATTATTACGAACACGATATAAAAGACGATTAAAAGCTATTAAACGAAACGATTAGGAAATAATGGGTAAGAGTATCATGATGAAATTAAAATATTATAAGATATTGATTTAGATAAAATTATCGTTCTTATTATTTTTATCATTACTATTATTATTAAAATTATCGTTAGTATTAAAACTATCATTTTAACAAAAATTATCATTTTAATAGAAATGTCATTGTTACTATAAAATATCATCATTATTATTATTATTATTTTAAATAGAATTATTATTTTAAAGATAATATTAAAAATTATCGTAAATATTAAACTTATCATAATTAGAATTATCATTTTATCATAATGTCATCTTAGTAATTATAAATATTGATATTTTTATAATAATAATTATTATTACAAAATAATACAACTTTTACTTACTATCATTATAGATATTATTTTATCAAATAAATATTTGATACAAACATATTTTACTACGTGTAATAGCTTACTTTAATAATACGTATGATATTATCTTTATAATATTAAATGAACCCTATAAATTTTATTACTTAATATATATATAAAAGTATATTTTATTATATAAATATAATATAAAATTTTATTTATTAATAAATAAATTATATTATTTACTCTAATAAATCTTTTAAAAATATTTAAAAATATAAAACGACGATATTTAAACTATATATTAATCATGTATAAATTTTTGGAAATTATTTTGAGTCAAATTTACTTTTGTTAACTTTTGCATATTAGTCTCGAGCATTAGGATTGTGGTACACTATGACTTGACCTAATTTGTTAGACAAATATTGACCAACACATAAATATATATAATTAATTTAGGTTCGTGAATCCGAGGCCAACCTTGCACTTGTTCAATGACGTTATATGTATTTTTACTACGAAATACAGTATGGTGAGTTTCATTTGCCTTTTTACCCTTTATATTTTTGGGACTGAGAATACATGCGCTTTTATAAATGTTTGACGAAATAGACACAAGTAATTGAAACTACATTCTATGGTTGAATTATCGAAATCGAATATGCCCCTTTTTATTAAAGTCTGGTAATCTAAGAATTAGGGAACAGACACCCTAATTGACGCGAATCCTAAAGATAGATCTATTGGGCCTAACAAACCCCATCCAAAGTACCGGATGCTTTAGTACTTCGAAATTATATCATGTCCGAAGGAGGATCCCGGAATGATAGGGGATATTCTTATATGTATCTAGTTAATGTCGGTTACCAGGTGTTCACCATATGAATGATTATTTTTTGTCTCTATGCATGGGACGTATATTTATGAGAACTGGAAATGAAATTCTTGTGGTCTATTAAAATGATGGAAATAAATGATTATGATAAACTAATGAACTCACCAACCTTTTGGTTGACACTTTAAAGCATGTTTATTCTCAGGTGTTAAAGAAATCTTCCGCTGTGCATTTGCTCATTTTAAAGATATTACTTGGAGTCTTTCATAGCATATTTCGAAGAACGTTGCATTCGAGTCATTGAGTTCATCAAAGATTATTATTAAATCAATTTATAGTTGGATAGCGGATATTATGAAATGGTATGCATGCTTGTCAATTTTTGATGTAAAGAAAGATTGTCTTTTAAAAACGAATGCAATGTTTGTAAAATGTATCATATAGAGGTCAAATACCTCGCAATGTAATCAACTATTGTGAATCGTTTATAATGTATATGAACGGGTCCTTTCAGTTGGTATCAGAGCGGTGGTCTTAGCGAACCAGGTCTGCATTAGTGTGTCTAACTGATAAGTCGTTAGGATGCATTAGTGAGTCTGGACTTCGACCGTGTCTGCATGTCAAAAGTTTTGCTTATCATTTCTAGTCAGAAATCATGTGCTTATCATCCATAGGAAATTACCTGCTTATCATTATTAGTCTAGACACGTCTTGGCACATTAATTACATGAGAAGTGTATAGACAAACTTCATATCTTAGCGTATCTGCTAAATCATATCTTATCGTATCTGTTACTTTAAACTTTACCTGACATACCCTGCAAATTCCTCCGTAATCTATGAAATCTTTTGATCTCTATATATAGATATCCTATGTAAATAGAATACCACCCGATAGCCGAAAAATCATTTTTATATCGAAAATCCTTTATCCAATCGTACGAAATGGAATTTGTCATCAGTTCAAGTCACTCGGATTCTGAAATGAAATCTCACTCAAGCTCCGAAAGCAGTGTGACCGGAATGGATCAACCAATCAGTCATCACCCATTCTGGATGAATTGGGGATGGGTTCGTAGCCTCCTCGATCATTGGAAACAAGAAGAAGGCGATCCTTTCCATCCACCACATTGCCCTCTTGGTGAAGAACCTGAAGCACTTACCGGCGAACTGTTCGAGACACCATTTTCTCTCTCATTTCCAGGGTATCTCGTCACGATTATATACTACATCAAATTCTAGATTTTATTTATCCGCTCGTTCCGACCGACAATCATCCTGGAATAATAGAAGAAGTCAACGAACTTCGCGCTCGGGTAGTGGCTTTGGAGAATATGGTGCAGAGATTACAAACACCAGCAGCAGCACCAACAGCATAACCAGTACCACCATCATCAACGCCAACAGTACCATTACCACCTCCAACCACAACCGCGTTGTAAACCTCAACTTCACAATCTGTCCCACGAGCATCAACGTCATACGCACCATAGATACCAAGGAGTACCAACAACAATAATTGACGAAGTATTAATTCATAACTTCATTGGAGAAACATTCCGCGGCGATTATATAATCTCTAAAGTCTTATAGATTATCTAATCTAGCCCTAACCATAAATCAGTTAAGCGAACCAAAATGATAGAAGGAAGAGTAGAAACTCTGACAAAAATGGTGTGTGATTAACAAGTTAAACTTGTTTTACCAACAGCATCAACAGTACCGTCAACGTCACCAGCATCGTCAGTACAGTCAACATCAGAATCAACAACACCTATAACATCACAAACTCCGTCAGTTCAAGAATCACTGTGGACATCTTTACGAATCAATAACGTGTATATTGTATCAACAAGTTAAGAAGAATTAACTCATTCCCTCTGAAGAAATTATATATATATTTTATATATATATATATATATATATATATATATATATATATATATATATATATATATATATATATATATATATATATATATATATATATATATATATATATATATATATATATATATATATATATATTGAAATAAAAAATAAATCTTTCCGTGCTATGCTATTGTGTGTGAATCTTAACTACTCAGTTAATTCATATTACAAATATGCAATAATGTACGTCCCTCACCCGCAACTTAACCATCGTTAACTACAATCTCTGTCTCAATTCAACAAATTCCAATTCCTAATAAATCAAGTATATATTTGATTTTACACTTCATCATTGATGTAACCGAAACTTTTCAGATAACATCATTCGTACTTTGCGAAGTTCACAAGAATTTAACGAAAACCAACATCACATCTCAACAAATAACGAAGTATTGATTCATAATTTCAATATTATTGAAGAAATACTTATGTAACCTCTAAACCTTCAAGGAATTATTCAATTCTAGTTCCAACCGTAAATCGAATGAGTTTAATTTAGTATTAAATCATTAAAATCTATGTTACATCTGAGGAGAATATATACATATATATTTTCATAAAGACTGTAATAAAATTCTTATGTACAAAATATTAATTGTGAAAATTTTTTAACGGGTAGGTAATACTTGAGAGATATATATAAATTCACAATTAATATGTTACATTCTTCGAATCAGATTAAGCAAATTATCAATTATACTTCCTACTTTCACAATAATATACATTCTTTCATAGAAATCAAAACAACCATACTCATTCAAACCCAATTAAGTATTCTGATTTTAAAATCTCAGAATTCAATTCGAGATATAACCGGTACCATTACTTTTAGATTCCTACATCTTTCAAAGCTATACTTTGACTTCAAAAGTGTGTTAGAACATCAAATGTATACAAACGATTACAATCTATGTTCAAACCCTTCGAAAATCTCTGAAGACACTTCAAATAATGAGCAATCGAGATGATGATCCAACCACATATTACCCACAGTTATGTACTTAAAAAGCTCTCGAAACCAAAGTCATTATTCAACACATATCTGTGTAAGATCTTTTGGCATTTATTAGCAAAAATAACCTTGCAATTCCTTTGCAAAGTAGCAAATTATATCACAGCTCCAGTAAGACAACTTCGATTTTTTCATTCGGAGTAGCCTTATCATAATTATGATATATGTGATTACCCCTTTGTTACCGGAGAACCTTTCATATTCCACCACATTAGCAATAAACTTACCAACAACTTCACTGATCCTGGGCATTCCGAAGAATCTTTATATTTATCGAAACCTCATCATTTACTCATCTGCCTCTTGTAACGAGAATTGTCATACGAATCATTGGGAGTTAGCAATCAGTATTTTGAAATCTCACAGCATGTTGACGCCAACAGTTATACATAACGTCTATTTCCAAGGCTTACATACTTCGAATGTGAAGTTTCTGAAAAACACTCTGAACCGTGAACTAGTTCTCGAAATGCTGATGAAGCAATAAAAACTGTAAACGACCTTAGCAGTAAAAAGTTTGATGATAAAGATTAGTGTATTAACAAAGCTCAGAAATAGAGAAGTTTTGGAACTGGAAAACGGATTGAGCAAAGTATGAAGGAGGCTGTGGACAAATCACAAAGACTGAACCTGCCTTCAAAGAATCCAAATGATTCAGTGTCTGCTGAAGTCATTAACGAATACCTTGCTCCTGACACTAAACCCTTACAGACAATATTCTTCATCATCCTCTGATATTAGAAATTCTAAGATATCATCGTATCTTTCATTATAAATATCCTCCATATTTCTGAAGATATTTCCATAACTATTCTTATCTGGAATCATTTATCTCTTTGCGCTATCTGTATTACATCAAAAAGGAAACTGTTTAGTTCCTATACTCTGTAAACCTTTGAGTTTAAAATATGAATGTTTTTGAAGTAGTGTTGGAAACTGAAGCATGAGTTAGTATAATATAATGACACTTGGTCAACGTGATTATATTACAGTAATTCATGCTGAGTTTCTAAATGGAACGTGATGATTCACAGATCATAACATCATCATGTGCCATGTTATACGACTCTTGTATTCTATTTAACCTCTAAAATATCAAGAAAATATTTCTTGATGATTCGGCCTTTTCCAAGGTATTCTAGTAATTTGACAAGTCAAGATCGTGCCATCACAATTTCCTTCCTAGAACATTAACAATGTTCATTCCGAAAATCATATTTGTGAATTCTGGACCATTACAAGCGGTGCTTAATCGCAAGAAGAAGAAACGAAAGGACAAAACTCCGAAATAGAAATTGGGGTATAAATTGCAGCAAATAAAAGAGAGCATTAACTGTGGATGACAATGATTATAGAAGATAGAAATAAAGACTTTGAAATATAAGGGAAGATATAAAGCCCAACGACAAATCAAAAATTATAAACCATATATATCGATGCATATAGCAATATAAAGACACGGGAGAACTAGAAACACTATAAACCCAAGAGTATAGTAGAAGTAAATAGATTCTTCCGGCGGTAGATGAAAAAGAAGAATGACCGATATGAAAGTTATAAGTATATCGAGAATCAGAACTGGATGGAGCATATTGATGAATACTTTAAAATATGAGTTGAGGGGGAAAGAATAGAAGGTGATGAAACATGACTAGGAACTTAGAAATCAACAGATTTAACTCACACAATGACGGAATAAGTGAATCAAACCCTCTAGTGAATAGGTTAAGCTTTTTGTGATTAATTTAGTCATACCACAACTAAATCAAGTGTGATTAGATCAACACCTAGAGCTATTATTCACCACCTGGGTGATTTGGGTTGAGAGAGAATCGGAGGAGCTCACCAGATCTGAGTGTGTGTAACAAATGAGAGGCTTAACCTAAAAATGAAGAACATAAGAATTTATATACCCCTGCTGCTTACTCACCCGTACGATTCATCCATCACACATACGAGTTGGCTTCATCAGCCGTACGGGTGATCACTCACTCGTGTCTTCTCATTTAGGTTGTAATTGTGACTTAGCTCAGCATCAATCGTGCGTATGAGCCTGTCAGCCGTACGAGTGAGGCTTCACTCGGACGTCTGACTAAGTCTAACATAGTCAAACATCCACATCTCGTTCCTGCAGTTGCTGTAACCACATACAAACACGGATAGGATAATAACGAACGATCATGGTGGCCTGTAAACTGTTGTACCTGCAATGGACGTGGGTAGATGTCTAGGGACTTGCATAAAATGCATCAACAGAAGGTGTGAGTTGTAAGAAAAGGAAGGAGGTGAATTTATAAGAAAATCTCTGACAGAACAATTAAAATGGACGATCGCATTTAAAGTGGATCCTAATTCCTTTTGTTACCGGAGAATCAAATCTTATTACAAAGATTTTCTTCAAATCCCTTGAAATTTGGAAATCAATCATATCTACGTCAAATGATAAGATGAATCTACACTTACTCATTTCACTCTTCTATGTTAGATTCATTCGTACTCTTCATATAAATGGATTGTTTATCCAAATTATTCGCTGATGATAAAACTCTAATTTTCAGCCTGTATGCATCATGAAAACATACTTATTATCATTCACAACCTTTCCACTCAAATTTCGGGACGAAATTTCTTTAACGGGTAGGTACTGTGACAACCCGAAAATTTCCAATCAAATTTAAACTTTATCTTTATATTATTCTGACACGATAAGCAAAGTTTGTTAAGTTAAATCTCAAGAATTTTAAATTGTGTTCATACATTCATTATAACCTCGACCAAATTCAGACGATTCACGAACCGTTATATATAAATAAATATGTATATATATGTATATATATATATTATAACTTGAGAATATTAATAAAGTATAAAACGTATAATACTTTACATGATCGTATTTGTTTCAATATGTTTATTGATGGAATTAGAAGATAATATCAAATTGTTGATTTATCAGATACATTATGATATGATTACGGGTCTATGTTATGAGGTCCACTGTGATTTAAGAAATCTATTCTTTTTGACAACATTCGAAAAATGGTAAAGTGATTTATAAGTAAGAACGTGAAGTGTAAATAACTTAGATGTTGGATATCGACAAGTTAAGTAACTCGACATTTTTCATTAAGATGATTTCATACGTTTATTTAACCTTTGAACTTTATCCCATGCTTCACCAACAAACTGTAATTTAAAAACTTGAAACCTATTATGAATATATATGATTCTACTTTTTTAAAACATTTTATGATATAACGATTTCCATTATTTTAACCTTTAAACAAAATGATTCTTAAAAATATATTTGGTTTTGGAAAACAAAATTATTATATTTATTTGATTTAGTTTCAAACGTACAAAAACGTTTTCAGTTTAAAAAGAACTTTATTATTAAAACGTATATAACTTTTATAAATATCTAGAACCACTTTTGACAACTCATTACTTAACCAGTATGATAAAGATAACGATATTTATATTTTATTTTATTAAATATATATAACGATTTAAATTAATATTATATATATTTATACGCGTATTATACGTACATAGTTTTATACTTTTACTATACTTAAACTTTACCTTTACTTTATTTTTACTTTACTTTAACTTTAATAATTCACTTTAATAATTCATACTTTAATAATTCACTTTAATAATTCATACTTTAATAATTCATACTTTAATAATTCACTTTAATAATTTATACTTTAATAATTCAAAAATCTATTATAAATAGAATTCAATAGGTTTCATTATTTCATAGAAACTTGAAAATATTTTTCTCTAAACTCTCTCAATCGATTTACATATATATATTTACTCCGTATTATTTCAAGATATTATTAGTATACATAAAATATTACGTTAGAGTGCTGTCCGAGTGATTTCGAAATTGTTTTTAGAGTGGGATTGGATTAAGGAAATTATGGGTTATAGCTATGGAGGTGATTGGTATGGTTCATGGGTATGCTCGTGAGGTCAATATAGTGTTTATCATCTCCGTTGCGTCTACGTACCTTTCCTGCAATATTGAATCTCAATATTGATACGTGAGTACTCATAATTTAACTTTTACATACTAATAGTGTATCCCTGACTAGTGCTCGAGTATATAGGATTATGCATGTTTGTACTTTTGATATTGCCTTTAGTTAGGTTATGTTGAATCCTGAATTAGTTATATATGCGACTGAGATAAGGTATAAGATATGCATGTCGTTGGAAAGCTAGCGAAAAATTAAGAACTTTTCATTTAGATATCGAATGATTTCGATGAACGGATTTGAAGTTATAGTCCATCGAATTTTTGTATTATTATTAAAAATGATTATTATTATCGTCGTTATTATCGTCGTTCTAGTTTTATCTTATTATTATTATTATTATTATCTTTATCAATAAAAGGATTTATCATTAAAAATTGTTATTTTTTTTATTATTACTATCGTTATTATCGTTAAAGTTATAATTAGTATTATTATTATTATTATTATTATCCAATTATTATTATTATTATTATTATTATTATTATTATTGGTATTATTATTATTATTATCATTATTAATATATATATCATTATTTAAAAATGGTTATTGTTATTGTTATTATTATTATTACTATATTATCATTAAGATAATTATTAGTATTATCGTTAATAATGTTATAGTAACTATCATTATTAATATTAGTGTAATTAAAACAAATATTTGTAACACCTAATTATTTTGATTACTATTATTATCATTATTACGAACACGATATAAAAGACGATTAAAAGCTATTAAACGAAACGATTAGGAAATAATGGGTAAGAGTATCATGATGAAATTAAAATATTATAAGATATTGATTTAGATAAAATTATCGTTCTTATTATTTTTATCATTACTATTATTATTAAAATTATCGTTAGTATTAAAACTATCATTTTAACAAAAATTATCATTTTAATAGAAATGTCATTGTTACTATAAAATATCATCATTATTATTATTATTATTTTAAATAGAATTATTATTTTAAAGATAATATTAAAAATTATCGTAAATATTAAACTTATCATAATTAGAATTATCGTTTTATCATAATGTCATCTTAGTAATTATAAATATTGATATTTTTATAATAATAATTATTATTACAAAATAATACAACTTTTACTTACTATCATTATAGATATTATTTTATCAAATAAATATTTGATACAAACATATTTTACTACGTGTAATAGCTTACTTTAATAATACGTATGATATTATCTTTATAATATTAAATGAACCCTATAAATTTTATTACTTAATATATATATATATAAAAGTATATTTTATTATATAAATATAATATAAAATTTTATTTATTAATAAATAAATTATATTATTTACTCTAATAAATCTTTTAAAAATATTTAAAAATATAAAACGACGATATTTAAACTATATATTAATCATGTATAAATTTTTGGAAATTATTTTGAGTCAAATTTACTTTTGTTAACTTTTGCATATTAGTCTCGAGCATTAGGATTGTGGTACACTATGACTTGACCTAATTTGTTAGACAAATATTGACCAACACATAAATATATATAATTAATTTAGGTTCGTGAATCCGAGGCCAACCTTGCACTTGTTCAATGATGTTATATGTATTTTTACTACGAAATACAGTATGGTGAGTTTCATTTGCCTTTTTACCCTTTATATTTTTGGGACTGAGAATACATGCGCTTTTATAAATGTTTGACGAAATAGACACAAGTAATTGAAACTACATTCTATGGTTGAATTATCGAAATCGAATATGCCCCTTTTTATTAAAGTCTGGTAATCTAAGAATTAGGGAACAGACACCCTAATTGACGCGAATCCTAAAGATAGATCTATTGGGCCTAACAAACCCCATCCAAAGTACCGGATGCTTTAGTACTTCGAAATTATATCATGTCCGAAGGAGGATCCCGGAATGATAGGGGATATTCTTATATGTATCTAGTTAATGTCGGTTACCAGGTGTTCACCATATGAATGATTATTTTTTGTCTCTATGCATGGGACGTATATTTATGAGAACTGGAAATGAAATTCTTGTGGTCTATTAAAATGATGGAAATAAATGATTATGATAAACTAATGAACTCACCAACCTTTTGGTTGACACTTTAAAGCATGTTTATTCTCAGGTGTTAAAGAAATCTTCCGCTGTGCATTTGCTCATTTTAAAGATATTACTTGGAGTCTTTCATAGCATATTTCGAAGAACGTTGCATTCGAGTCATTGAGTTCATCAAAGATTATTATTAAATCAATTTATAGTTGGATAGCGGATATTATGAAATGGTATGCATGCCTGTCAATTTTTGATGTAAAGAAAGATTGTCTTTTAAAAACGAATGCAATGTTTGTAAAATGTATCATATAGAGGTCAAATACCTCGCAATGTAATCAACTATTGTGAATCGTTTATAATGTATATGAACGGGTCCTTTCATAGACTAAGAGCGATAAGCAAGTGATTCCCTAAGAATGATAAGCAGATAATTTTCGACACGAAGTGATAAGCAAAACTTTTGACATGCAGACACGGTCGAAGT
Source organism: Rutidosis leptorrhynchoides (assembly GCF_046630445.1). Taxonomy (NCBI): domain Eukaryota; kingdom Viridiplantae; phylum Streptophyta; class Magnoliopsida; order Asterales; family Asteraceae; genus Rutidosis; species Rutidosis leptorrhynchoides. Next base: position 140,458,454 of record NC_092342.1, on the reverse strand, counting down.
CCAGACTCACTAATGCATCTAATCAACTATCAGTTAGACACACTAATGCAAGACCTGGTTCGCTAATACCACCGCTCTGATACCAACTTTCATGACCCGTCCTAATCCATCTGGACGAATACATTACATTTGGTTACATCCCGAGGTACTTGACCTATATATGATATATTTTACAAACATTGCATTCGTTTTTAAAAGACATACTTTTATTTCATCGAAAGTCGATGGCATGCATACCATTTCATAATATATCCAACTATAATTGACTTAATAATAATCTTGATGAACTCAACGACTCAAATGCAACGTCTTTTGAAATATGTCATGAATGACTCCAAGTAATATCTCTAAAATGATCAAATACACAGCGAAAGATTTCTTTCATACCTGAGAATAAACATGCTTTAAAGTGTCAACCAAAAGGTTGGTGAGTTCATTAATTTATCATAAAACAATAAAATTCATCATTTTGATAGACCACAAGATTTAAATGCTGCATGGTACAAATGGGCCCGAATCCTATACCCACCTGTAATGTATATGCGATATCTTTTAAATACAGTACACCTTTCTCGTGTACGAAATCATCTTTCATAAATCTTAGTAACCGTACACATATCTCGTGCACAAAAATAACATACACATAACCTGTGTATAAAATCATTCTCTCGATACATAACATTCACTTTTCATTGCTTTCATAGCTTGGCTTGGTAACCGGCCTTAACATATAATGCGCATAATAATATCCTCAAAACAGAACATCTCGTCTGTATAATAATCATATAAACTTTGACGTACCAAACACCACGCCCACTAGCCCTTCCGTCTAGTGAACATTCAGGGTGGGGGTGTTAAACCCGGTAGCTACCTTTAGGATTCGCGTCAATTAGGCGTGCACTAATTCTCAAAATTAGTGATGTTCCCTAATTCTTAGGTTACCAAGCAATAATAATCAGTGGAGAAATATTCATATCAATTGTGGCAATTATCACGTCCACATAATTCAATGGTGGCAATTATCACGTCCACATAATTCATTCGAGGAATGTTTTGCTTGTGTCTATCTCGTCAAAGATTTATAAAAAAATTTCATGTATTCGCAGTTCAAAAATGTATTTCAAAAGCATTTAATAAAGCAGTTGTAAAAGTAGCGCATGTATTCTCAGTTCCAAAAATGTAAAGAGTAAAAGGGAATCAAATGAACTCACCAAATGTATTTTGTAGTAAAAATACATATGACTATATTGAACAATGCATGGTTGGCCTCAGATTTACGAACCTATGTCATTTGTATATATATTAAAACGTATCCTTGTAATCAGACAATATATATATTATTATTAGTGATATAATTTTTATATTAATAAACTATATATCTTATTAAGTATATTCATTTTTATATATTTTAATAAATAAAATATTAATATAGTTTTATGATGTGTATTAAGTATATTGTTATACAAATATCATTTGCTAGTTAACTTTATGAAAATATTAAGTAAAGGTAATAATACTATTAGATTTGATGATAATAATAATTAGGAAAATTTTATATAAAATGTTAATTTTAATGATATTTATAATGTTAGTAATAATGATACTACTAATAATATTCTTAATAATAATACTAGTTTTAATAAAATGATAGATTTAAAAATTTATGATACTTCTAGTACTAATGATAACGGTAATAATACTGATATTAATAATAACTATAAAAATAACCATTTTATTACTAAAGATAATAATTTTAGTAGTAGTTCATTAAATAATACTTATGTTATTAATAATAATAATAATAATAATAATAATAATAATAATAATAATAATAATAATAATAATAATAATATTAATAATAATAATAATAATAATAATAATAATAATAATAATAATAATAATAACTTGATACTAATACTAATATTAATGATAATAATAATATTTTGTGTTATTTTCGTAATAACAATAATAATAATAATAGTCATATTCATAATAATAATAATCATACTTATATCAAGGATAATAATAATAATACTATTAATACTTAATGATATTACATAATAGTAACTAAAATTATAATAATAACAATAATCCTAAATAATAATACATGCTAGTGATAATAATATTTGTATTATTAATAATAATAATTCTAATTGTAACTATAATCATGATAGCAATAATAAATTGTAACTAATACTTTTATTAGTAATAATATTGTGACGATCGCTCCAAATCCATATGGACGAACACGTCATTCATCGATTTCATTGCGAGGTATTTGACCTCTATATGATACGTTTTATAAACATTGCATTCTTTTAAAAAGGCACACCATAAATGAATATTTAAATCAAAGGTTTTCAACATCTGATGATTTCTACATATAGACAATCACGTAATATAATAGTTTACAATGATACTTCCGTTGACAATGCAGTCAAAATAAGATACATGGTGATGATTTGGTGAATGCAACGTTTCCTTGAAAAATATGTCATGTAAGACTCCATGCACATAGCTTGTCTGACATATAAGCAAACAGCGGAAGACTTCTAGGAAACCTGAGAATAAACATGCTAACGAGTGTCAACACAAAGGTTGGTGAGTTCATAGTTTTAGTGTTTCGCATAATCTGTATATAAAGGTGGATCACAAGATTTCAGTTGTTTCATCCAGAAACGTTTATCAAAATATTCTACGAAATTGAGCACCCTGGTAACTAAACTTAACGTATATATAATTTATACCCTTTGTATAATCATCTTAATAATACACGCAAACCAATGTGTACGCTTCTCAAATAGCGTACGTCCGTTAAAAGGCTAGTGCTCTAGCTCGGACGGGGATATCAAGCCCTATGGATCCATATACTACTACTCGCGCCCACCAGTTCTTATAACCGGCAGTTACTAGTTACCAAAGCTAATGGATTTTCGGTTCAAACTCGGTATAGAATTTAGTATGTACTTGTATTCATTGCGTATAAAATAAAGTGCATGTATTCTCAGCCCAAAAATATAGATTGCAAAAGCAATTAAAAAGGGAGTAAATGAAACTCACCTTAGCAGCATATAAAGTCGTTCACTAAAATGTGACTGAAACTCGGATTACCAAATAACCGTAGATCTCAACCTAGAGAACATATGTTGGTCAATAAATGTCTATTAAGCTAGGTCAGGTCATAGTGTATCACAATCCTAATGCTCGAGATCGACATACAAAAGTTATCAAAAGTCATTTCAAAAAGTCAATCTGATTCAATACAATAGTTGAATGATTATGGAAATCGAAACATTTTAGTATTCCACATAGTTTCCCAATTCTTGTAAAATTAAACTATAGTTTTTATAAGGCTTTAAAATATGATAAAACAATCAGTTTTGACAATTGTTCAACAAAGCGAGACGTGCCTTATATAAGAATTCATTTACTCGGCTGGTAATATTTAAAAATCCATTTTATCAATCTCGTAAACAAGTTGTTTAAATCTTAATTGCAGATTCAAAAGCAATTTCAATTAACGTCAATCATATTTCAGTTAATCATATCTTTTAATCCTTCATCGAAACTATTCGATATCTAAATGAAAAGTTATTGATTTTTCGCCAGCTTTCCAAAAACATGCATAACATATACCTTTTATCAGTAATATATGTATTTACTTCGTGATTCATCATAACTGTTTAATGATGAAATTTAGCATACAAGCATGTATAAATATATATACTCGAGCACTAGACATGGATACACAATTAATATATAAAAGATAAAATATGAGTGCTTACGTATCAATATTGGGATTCAATATTGTAGGAAAGTATGTGGATGTAACGGAGTTGATAAACACTAGGTTTGACTTGCGAATATTACCCATAACCTCCATAATTATAACCCATAATCTCCTTAGCTCTATCTCGCTCGAAACCCATTTTGAAAGTGACACGCTCATGACCTCGTCGTAGTATTTTATGTATAATACTAATTAATAATACTTATAATAATAAGATTAATAATAATATTAATCTTAATAATAATAATAATAATAATAATAACAATAATAATAATAATAATAATAATAATAATAATAATAATAATAATAATAATAATAATAATAATAATAATAATACGAGAGAGATAGAAAGATGTGTGCAAACTGAATCAGAAGTCGAGCTTTTATACTTGTGGCCTGAATTCTACTGCCATGCGATTGCATGGTCTCCATGACCATTTCCCATGCGATCGCATGGGAACATTTTCCAGCTCACATCTTGTTTAACATTTAGCTTGTCGACATATTAATATATAATATATATAATATATATAATATATATAATTAATTATATATTATATTAAATTCACGTGCATAGTTGATTTGTAATTTTAGTTCCGATAAGTCGTACGTCATCACTCGACTTATGTCCCGGTTCCGGTTTTTCAAACGTTCTTTCGTACATTTAGAAAACTTGCATTTTACGTTTCGTGTCACGTACCTTTGTCAAAATATAGCCTTAAGTTATCCATAAACTATACCACTCAAAGTATATCTTAAACTTTTGAGTGTTTTGGTCATTTACTTCTATAAATCATCGTCTCGCTATTTGTTAATATATATATATATATATATAATATATACATTTTCATTTTGAAATAGTGTTTTAATGTAGCAAAGTTACTGTAGCAAAGTTTTTTTACTGTAGAAAATAGTGATTTTTGAAAACACTGTAGCTTTTCGGGTACTGTAGCAATTCAAAAATACTGTAGCAAATTAGTGTTTTACTGGTTCATCTTAAACGTTTTAGTTAACTTATCTAAATATTAATCGAATCAATAATCGAATGTTAATATCGTTTACTAAATAACTTGAAATCATATATATATATATATACATATACATATATATATATGTATATATATATATATATATATATATATATATATATATATATATATATATATATATGCACATTAAGTTATATATATATATATATATATATATATATATATATATATATATATATATTGTTCGTGAATCTTCGAGAACAGTCAAAGAATAATTGATTACATGAATATAGTTCCAAAACTTTTAGACTCAACATTACAGACTTTGCTTATCGTGTCAAAAACGTTAAATCATTTAAAGATAAAGTTTAAATTTGGTCAGAAATTTCCGGGTCATCACAGTACCTACCCGTTAAAGAAATTTCGTCCCGAAATTTAAGTGAGGTCGTCATGGCTAACAATAAAAATGTTTTCATGAGGAATATGAGTTGATAAATAGAATTTTATCACCGTTGAATAATATGTATAAAACAATTCAATTTCTCGAAGCGTATGAGAGAAGTTATCGTAAAAGAGTGAAATGAAAGAATAGAGATTCGTCTTAACTTTTGACGTAGTTACGATTGATTTCCAGAATTTAAGGAATAGAAAATCTTCATAATCTAAATAAGATTTGATTCTTCAAAATTTAAGGAAATTAAGATTTCCTTTAAATGCGTAATCTGCCTCGATTGTTATATATGATATTTCGCTATAAATTAACCACTTCCGTTTCATTATTTTCACCACTCCTACATCTTCTTCCTTATTTCATACTTCCAAAAGATTGTGAAATGCTTAATCCAGTTCTGATTCTTGATATTTTCTTGGCTATCGTATCCTTCATTCTTCTTTTTCATCTGCCACCAGAGGAAGTTATTTTCTTCTACTATTACCTTGGGGTTATAGTATTTTTCATTCTCTCGTGTCTTTTTATTGCTATACGCATTGATATAAACGCTTTGTAATATATGTGTTGTTGTCAGGCTTTATATTTTCCCTTATATTTAGGAGCTCCATGCTTTCGTTTTTCCTTCCCGACTTCAAGTCAAGCATATAATGGTCCAGAATTCGTAGTTATACATTTCGGAATGAACATGGTTAATGTTCTAAGAAAGAAATTGTAATGACACGATCTTGATTTGTCAAATTACCAGAATATCTGGAAAAGACCGAATCATCAAGAAAAGTATTTTCTTGATATATTTAGAGATTAAATAGAATGAAAGAGTTATGTAACATGGTTCATGATGAGGGTGTGATCTGTGAACCTTTATCACGTTCCATTAGAAACTCAGCATGACTTACTGTAATATAATCACGTTGATCAAGTGTCATTATATTATACTAACTCATACTTCAGTTCCCAACATTACTTCAAAACATCCATTTTTTTTTTCGAATTTTTCAAATTTTAGAAACTAAAATAGTTTCTTTTATGATGTAACACAGATAGTGCGAAGAGATGAATGATTTCCGATAAGAATAGGTATGAAGATATCTCCAGAAATATCGAGGATATTTATAATGAAAGATACGATGATATCTTAGAATTTCTAATATCAGAGGATGATGCGGAAAATCTGTCTGTGAAGGTTTAGAATAAGAAGTAAGGTTCTTACTAATAGTTTCAGCAGTCACTGAATCATTTGGATTCTTTGAAGACAGGTTCAGTCTTTGTGATTTATCTACATCCTCTTTCATACTTTACTCAATCCGTTTTTCAGTTCTAAACCTTCTCTTTTTCTCAGCTTTACCACCATACTATTCTTTATCATCAAACTTTTGACTGTTAAGGTCGTTTACAGTTTTTGCTGCTTCATCAGCATTTTTCCAATTTCATAGTTTGGGATGTTTTTCAGAAACTTCACATTCGAAGTATGTAAGTCTAGAAGATAGATGTTATCTATATATAACTGTTGTCGTAGAAAATGCTGCGAGATTCAAAATACTGATTGCTAATTCTCGGTGGTTGGTATGGCAATTATTGTTACAAGATGTGGATGAGTACATGATAGAGTTTCAATGAGTATAAGGATTTTTTGAAAGGTCAAGGATTAATAAAGTTGTTGGTAAATTTACTGCTAATGTGGTGGAACATGAAAGGTTCCCCAGTAACAAGAACGTATATGTCAAGGTTATAATAAGGTTAATCTGAAAAGTCGAAGTTGACTGGTTGAAAGTGTGGTAAAACTAGATACTTTGAAAAGGGATTGCAATATTATTTTCAGTAATAACAATGCTAAAGGATCTTTCACATTTTTGAAGTCAAAGTATAGCTTTGAAAGATGTAGAGATCTAAGAATGATGTCACCCGTTAAATCTTGACTTGGATTCTGATCCGTCAATATCAGAATATGTAATTGAATTTGTATGGAAACGATTGTATATCGCTGTGAGCAATTCGAAAATACTGTAGCAAATTAGTGTTTTACTGGTTCATCTTAAACGTTTTAGTTAACTTATCTAAATATTAATCGAATCAATAATCGAATGTTAATATCGTTTACTAAATAACTTAAAATCATATATATATATATATATATATATATATATATATATATATATATATATATATATATATGCACATTAAGTTATATATATATTGTTCGTGAATCTTCAAGAACAGTCAAAGAATAATTGATTACATGAATATAGTTCCAAAACTTTGAGACTCAACATTACAGACTTTGCTTATCGTGTCGAAAACATTAAATCATTTAAAGATAAAGTTTAAATTTGGTCAGAAATTTCCGGGTCATCACAAATATTGATAATAATAATTATAATACTACTAATAACAATAATAATAACAATCATAATGATAACAATAATAATTATGAGCATAACAATATCACTTATAATAATAATAATAATAATAATAATAATAATAATAATAATAATAATAATAATAATAATAATAATAATAATAAAAATAAGCTAATAAATGAACTACCTTTAATTGTTCAAAAAAATAGTAAACCGCCCATGCCGGGACTCGAACCCGCAACCCCTCGTGTACCCTTTATCCATCAAACCAGCTGGGCCATTGCCCTTTATCCAAAATATTACGAAACCAGTTATATTTAACCCATGCTCCTTAGTTCTACTTCATCTTCTTCAATTTGAAGATCAATCCAGGAATCAAATCTAATTAATAACAGTTAACCCTTTTGGATTTAGTACTCTCAAACTAAACAGAAATGGATTGGGATTATGAAATTAATTTAACAGAAATATATATATATATATATATATATATATATATATATATATATATATATATATATATATATATATATATATATAAATTGCAGAAGTCTGCTCTCGTACGCTGTTAAAAAAAAAATTCGATTTTCAATTTGAGATCGTTTTACATAATATTTATAACATGAAAAGTATTTCAAATTATCATTAGAAACTTTATAGATCATTAATTTTTACAGAAACATCACAATGATCACTAATATCTTTGATGAACAAAACTTTGACTTTTTAACACAAAACTTTGACTTCAACAATTAACGATCGATAAGAAAAATTGGAACCTACAACCTTGCAGATATTTTAAATAAATGATTTCTAACATTACTGCATTTTTACATTTTGCAATTTTGTTCGATTTCAAGGTTTTGAAATTTTTTATTAGAACAGAGAACGAACACCCCTTTTTTTTTTTTTATAAATTTCGTCTCTTTAATCTGTAAGTTGCAGAGGTATATTATAAAGCTTGATAGTACATGATTTAACAATTATATTGGATCCTAATTGATTTATGAAGTTGACTGGTAACAAGAATCAGACATTACAGTCACGAATTTCTTCAATCAGATAAAAGAAATAAGAAAAAGAAATAACAAGTGAAATTCGATTCTTTGTTTGTTTCTGTAACCTGATTTCGACTTTTATAAAGATTAGAGACAGGAAAATAAATTTTGTACAATTTGATAACTACTTGTAATCTGAATGGTACGAATATTGTTTAATATATATATAGTTTATATATAATAAATACTAATAATTAATAAATCTATCATTAATAATAATAATTATATTAATAATAATAAATAATAGTGATACTAATAATCATAAACTTTATTATATTATTACTGATAATAATAATATATTGTATTGATTTTTAATAATATTAACTATAATAATAATATTAATAATAATAATAATATTGATAAATAATAATAAATAATCATTAATAATAATTAAAATTGCAATCTTACTACTAATTATGATATGAAAAATGATAACAATAATATTAATAATAATAATAATAATAATAATAATAATAATATAACAATTCAATTGTATCAAATTTCATATTTATGTATTTTACATAATAATAATGATAACACTGATATTAATATTAAACATTTATTCAAATAATAGTAATAAAGGTAATAATAATAATAATAATATTAATAAAGATAACAAATTAAATGCATTAAATTTCATATCTATATATTATCTAAAATAATATAACTAATACTGATATTAATTATTAATATTAATATTATTATTAATAATAATAATGAAAGTAATAATAATAATATTACTATTACTATAACAACTATATTTTAACTTGTTAATAATATATTATTAATTATGTAATATTTAATGATCATATTATATAATAACTTTTATGGATTATTTATTATTTATAAATTATACATATTTATATATTTATATATATATATATATATATATATATATATATATATTATAATACACATATAATAATTATACATCGAAATCATATATATAGATTTATTTTAAACTGCAATTAATTATTTTGTATCTTATTATATATATATATAATTCTAATGTTTAAATTATATTTTATAAATTTCAAATTATTATATATACTTTCACTTATATATATATATATACACTTTTATTTACAAACAATTGTTCGCGAATCGTCAGAAATAGTCAAAGGGTAATTGATTACATGAATGAAGTTTCAAAGCTTTTGATACTCAATATTACAGTCTTTGCTTATCGTGTCGGAACATTAAAAATTAAATTTAAATTTGATCGGAAATTTCCGGGTCGTCACACGTTGCACGACATTTGTAAATTAGTAATCGATAATGTTAATATTTATACTTATCAAATGTATAATACAATTACAATAAAAAATCATTTATTACTGATAACATTTGTATCGAAAACATTAGTATTGAATATTAAATCATTATGAGCCCGTTGTACATATTCTGATTGTATATATTTTTAGTACAAACTAATTCCACTATGTTAAAATTTCAAATGAAGCAGATCATACATACATCTAAAAATCTATAAGGATTATCAAATAATTATTTTAACTTCAATTGATAACATGAGCCCGTGTGTTTATATAATATTCTACAAATATTATATTAACTAAATTTTTTATATTTATGCGCAAACTATAAATTAATTATATATTATATAAAATATCATCCATAAATAATATTATAATGTTAATAAAAAATTATCTATTTTATAATTTTTATTACCATAAAAAATATTGTAAATAGTTTTCTATATATGACTATTTTATATATATAAATACTAATAATATGTATATTAAATCAATGTATCGTTTAAATTTAAAACAATATTATTTATGACCATTTAAAAAATTTCATAATAATAATATAATATATAATATTAATGTTTATATTATATTATATTATATTATATTATATTATATTATATTATATTATATTATATGGTAATATAATATTTTAGGTAATGAAATCTGTATATTGAATTAATTTTTGATAGACTGACACGTGACAGAAATAAATGAGAAGTTGACACGTGCCATGAATTAATCAAGAGTTGACACGTATGATTATTGTCACGCGCTATATATAATGTACTAGTTTAAGACCCGCAATCTTGCGGGTTTACAGAAAATTCTCCATAATAACTTTTTGAGACAGATTCAAGAATGTAATTAAAAGAAAACGGGTAGGTTGAGGTTAGTAGCCGATTATCACACTTTTGATTTATAAAAGTATTAAAAAAACGTATTCGCCGTGTTTAGTTATATAATGTTAATAAATATGAATACATATAGAATAAACTTCAAGAATCGGAACACTCATTGGAAATTTTGTGATGCTGATGTAGTAAGTTATATAGTTGTAAATGAGTGTTAGTAAAAAAAAAAAAAAGTTACCATGTAAAATACGTTAACAAATTGAATTTAATAATTTAATAAATAAATATAAACAATACAACAAACTACGTGAACCTGTATCAAGTTGAGGCATCACAATTACATGCCAACAAACATGAAACCACAGGATCACGAATATATACAGAAAAATACAACCCAAACTAAATAGAGTGACTTAATTCACCCAGGAAATAAATGCTCAACCTGGATCAACTAAATCTATGCGTACAGAACCGATATTACTTGGATTCAAAAGCCAATCTAACCAATCAAATTTGAAAATTATTTACTGTTTTTGCAATTCATCTGAAACTCTTAGCTGGAATCTCGTTTAGAGCTAGTGGGTCATTCCAACTCGAGCCTTTAAAACTTTTTATTGTGATTATTCGAAATCAAATAACTCGACATCTATACTATGACAACCCTTGTAGAATCCGAAACATTCAAACTTATTTTACCTTGGAGGATGTCTTCCATTAGCAAGGGTGGAGTAAAGGAGACACCCCAACAATTAAACACACGCCTCCAAACATCTACAACAACAGTGCACGAAAAGATAGTATGGAGTCCAAGTCAATACCTCTTTTGTCAAGTTCCACACGAGTCGGGATTCTTTGCCTCTTTAAACGCCAAACTAAGACCTCGACCTTAAGAAGAGCAGTTTTGTTTCTCAGGGTTCCTTCACTTCTTTGTTTTGTACTCGACAACTGACTTTTTATTAAACTCATTAGCTTCTTTGAAGTGAATATCTTGTCTGCACTTAAACTCAATCTCCACACTCTTAGCCCCTGTTATTGAAATCACACAACATAAAAAAGTTAGTAATTGCTTCGATATCTCCTAGGTGCTCGGATCCACGACCAATATCCAGTCCAGCTGCTGCCATATCAAACTAATCTATCACAAATTCATCCAAAATCAAGACTGCCCTTTTTTTTTTTTAATGTTAGGTTGGGAAATAGGTGATACAACAAACCAAGAATAGAGGTATAAAGGTTATAAAAATAGAATAATAATGAATATGGCAACATCTTAAAAACAATTTACATGCCACCAAATACATGCATTATGAGAGCCTAACATACAGTTACATACAAATAATGGTAATCGTAAAATGGTACTGTAATAATAATGGTAATCGTAATCGATGAGTGTTCATTATTCTAAATCCAGCAAAGATTACAGCTACAAAGATCTGAATTTCGATGTGATATTTCTTCATATTGCACTAGATCTCTTTGCGAAAAAGATAATAAACTGAAAGCCCGAAACTGAGATGTGTACAGTTAAGAAACGATGTAATTACCCAGTTGATGACATAAGGAATCTAAAATAAGTTGACTGGAATTTGTTGGTGTGTGTGTTTTGTAATATTTATGGTGTTGAATATGATCAAGGACAGAGAGCGGTTTTTCACATTTAACAATCACACCTATTCTTTTGCTTCACATAAACTTAATATATATACATCAGTTACATCATGTAACTGTTTCCCACTTTTAACCGACACAACCTTTACAATTGAATAGACACAAATGAACCGTCAAATTTGACTAATACAAACATAACTAACATGTGGGATATAAGACATACAAAATAATGTATAACAAATCAAGTAGACTTGAATTTAACACCTTCAAATTCCTCCCTTAAATTCAAGTTTCTTCCATCTTCCATTCCAAGCATTATTTTGCCGTTGTTGAATAACTCAGTTGGGAGTGCCTTTGTGAATATATCAGCTGCTTGATCTCTACTTGACACATGATTCAGCTGTATCGTCTTCTTCTGTACTTGCTCCCGAATGAAATGAAACCTTGCATTAATGTGTTTGCTTCTCTCGTGGTGAACTGGATTCTTGGCTAGCTCGATTGCTGACTTGTTATCAACTCGAATATCAGTTGCTTCCTTCATCTCAAAGTTCAATTCAGACAAAAGATTTCTTAGCCAAATGGCATGACAAACGCACCAAGAAGCTGCTACATACTCAGCTTCACATGTTGACAGAGTAACTATGGGTTGTTTCTTGGATGCCCAAGTAAACGCCGTATTTCCCATATAGAAAACATAGCCCGATGTGCTCTTTCTATCATCAACATCTCCTCTCTAATCACTGTCCGAGTATCCTATCAGTTGTACTTGTTTGAAACTGAGTAATACAAGCCGAGTGACAGTGTTCCTTTTATGTATCTTAAAATTCTTTTTAAAGCCTTCCAATGAGCATATTTTGGATCTTCCATATATCTGCTTATTACTCCAACACTAAATGAGATATCGGGTCTTGTACAAGTTAAGTATCTTAGACTTCCAACCAAACTCCGGTACAAGTTTGCATCAACTCTTTCTCCTCCCTCAAACTTGGACAACTTTAATCCAAGTTCCATTGGTGTTGCTACAGGATTGCAATCATCCATCTTTGCTTTCTTTAGCACATCTTTAGCATATGTTTCTTGAGAGATGAATATACCTGAACGCTTCTGAGTTATTTCCAAACCCAGAAAATATTTCATCCTCCCTAAATCTGTCATCTCGAATTCCTTTGTCATAGCTTCTTTGAATTCTTGTATAATTTTCTCATCATTATCGGTAAATATTATATCATCAACTTACACGGCAATAAACAAGACTTTATTTTTATCCTTCTTTACATATAGAGCATGTTCATAAGGACATTGATCATATCTGTTTTTGTTTAGATATGAGTCAATTCGAGTGTTCCATGCTCGGGGTGCCTGTTTTAGTGTAATGCCCTGTACAAAATCATCATGTACGAATCATTAACAACAGGATCATTACAAGGTCAAATACTATATGCGGTTTCAAAAGAAGTTTGCATTCATGAATAAAGGTGATGTCTTAACTAACAACAAATATCTTACAACAAAAGTATGCTTCAATGAACAGAAGCAATTAGTAATAGTACGTGACCCAATGTTCGTTACAAATCATTGTTTCAAAAGGTAACATAGTTTGAATGCAAATAAAACATTTCATGCGGTGACAACTATAACAAGCGCAGCGGGTGTCTACAAGGCATGACTAGTACAACAGTGGAAGCAAGCAACCTTAAGCACCTGAGAAAAATATGCTTAAAAATGTCAACACAAAGGTTGGTGAGCTATAGTTTAAGTATAATAGTATGTAAGGTAGGCCACGAGATTTCAGTGCTTCAACAGCGTTTCAAACAGTATGAAAAGTATATGTTTAACCGTGGGCACTTGGTAACTAACTTAACGTTTATCACCCCCTAAAAGTACACTTGGCGAGTGCGTATATTTACGAAGTATTAAACACCCGTTAAATGCTAGCGCTACTAGCCCGAGTGGGGATGTCAATCCCTATGGATCCATATCTAAGATTCGCGTTCACCGGTTCAAAAACCAATGACTAAACGTTATCGACCTAAGGGGAAAGTTTATGCCGTTGTATAACCCACACATATATAAAGTTTAAGTACTCGTGCCTAGTATGTAAAATGCGCATGTATTCTCAGTTCCCAAAATAGTTAAAGTAAAAAGGGATGCTATAACTCACAGTGGAAAAGTAGTAGTAAAGTTGACTCGGGAAAAGTAAGCAAGTACGTTTGTCCAAAAGGTCCCCAACCTAAGTCAAAAGTTACTAAGTCAGTAAATCGTCCCAATAGGTTTAAATGTATGTAAATTAGGTCTTAAGTATTATCATCATTCATCATCAAACAAAAAGTATAAAGTAAGTTTCATTCTAGAAAAGAGTTTAAAACAAAGGCTGACTTCGATCAGTCACCACGACCTCTATACAAACTGAATTGAGGTGGGAATAGTGGCCATGGCTCTGTATATGAGTCCTTTAGTTGCTGTAAAAATTCCAGAACCAAACTCGTCTTCGTTTGACCGTGGCGACGGTTTAAGTGCGAGTAGGTCAGAATTTTCAGCACAACGTTAAAAGGACATAGTGACGTTCGGAGGGCCATAGATCCTAAACCGTAACTCGGGTTAAGACGAGTCTTAAACAAAAAATTATATACTCGAACAGAGATAACTTAAAAACAACTCTACAGTAGCCCAGGAATTCTAATCAGACCCGAAAAACAGTAGGTTTAGTGTTCCGGTGGGTTCTTGGTGCTCGATGCTCATCACGGTTCTCATCCTTGATGCATATAGCTTCAAGTGTACAACTCGTTGATATGTTTGCATCATCTTTACCAAGTTTTGACCATCATAACACAAGTGTAAGTCTAAGATAAGTAGCACAACTCAATTAAGTGTTGCAAGTAGTTTGATGAACCAAAGTTACATCAAGATCTTAGATCCGACACATACATGAACTCTAAAAGTAATATTAAGCTACAAACTTGAAAGTAAACTAAATAATCAAGATCTTAAGTTGTAAAACATAGTTCTTAGTTAGATATTGAAGATCCAAGACCCAAAAGTCTAGATCTAAAGTTACTAAGTTAAATCCTAAGTCATAACACTTGAATCTTTACTTTAATGAAACCATAAGTTATGAAACTTAGATCCTCATCTTGTAAAGTGTATGTAAGCTTACAAGCTCTTGTTTACAACAAAATAAGAAGACCATACTCTATAGAAACTTAGATCTATCAAAAGTATATGAAGTTGTAACTAGAAAGTTAAACTTCCATGTTCTTGAACTTACAAAGTTAACTTTGGTTCAAGAAAAATGAGATCAAGATTAACTAGTAATACTTGACCAATTTAACAACATCACAACTTTAAAGTACATAAAATGAAGAAATAAATTAAATCTACAAGTAACAAGTTCATGGTTGTTCATACTTTAAAGATTCAAGCCAAGGCTTTGATCTTTAAGAAAGTAAACCTTAAATTTACAAACATGAATACAAGTATGATTATAAACTCATGAACTTTAAATCTTTGAAACATTAAATGTAGAACCATAACTAGAAAGCTTAGGTCCTTGTATGTTCTTGTATGAACAAGATAAAATGAAGAACAAACTAGAAAGTTTGATTCTTACAACTAGTAAGTAACAACTACAAACAAGAAGTAAGTAAACCACAACAAAGAACAAGTAACTTAAACAAGCAAAAGATGATGATGATGATGATGAGAGTGTAGGCTACGGTTTTGGACAAGAGAAATGAAGAAGAAAAGTTCTTGTTACTTACAATTTTAGAGAGAAAAGATGAGAGAAAATTGAGTGTGTAAGTATGTGTGTGTAAAAGTGAAAGGATACTAGTGAATGCAAGTAACTAAGTAATACAAAAAAAGATTTTGAACTCCCTCACACTCCATGTGAGGCCGACGGTTTTCAACAAAAGGGGGGAAGGGAAAAACCCACTAGTTACATGCATGTATTGGTGAAGATGCTATCTAAGAATGGTAATAAAGTAAGTTTGCATGGGAAAGATGTGTAATTGTATAAGTAACTAGTCTCCTTACAAGGTAATTAATCTAGTTAAGCCTTAAATGTAATACTTACATGAAAGATGGGTTAAATAGTCCATTAAGTGTGTAGGGTGGGCTTCTAAGTCCATTAACACAAGCCCAAGTCCAAATAAGTAATAATCTAAATAAAAGCCCAAGTAATTAACTAGTAATCTTAGTTAATTAAAAATGATTAATAAAAATTAATCATGAATGTAAATAATATTCTAAATATTATTCGTGAAAAGTTCGTGTGTCACAGAGACAAATCGGGCCATGAAAAATCAAATACGGTAACTAGTAAATGTATATAAATACATTTATTAAAGCGCGAGTATTAATAATAAATATTAATAAATAAACGTTGGAAAATCCAGGGTCGTTACATTACCCACCTGTTAAAGAAAATTTCGTCCCGAAATTTTAAGCCGAGGTAGATGGAGGAGTCGGGAAAAGGTGAGGATACTTCTGCATCATTTGATCCTCCCGTTTCCAGGTAAACTCAGGTCCTCGTTTGGCATTCCATCGAACTCGGACGATCGGAATCTTGTTGTGTTTCAAAGTTTTGACCTCACAGTCCATAATTTCGACAGGCTCTTCCACGAAGTGGAGTTTGTCATCAATCGTAAGTTCCTCCAATGGTATGACATATTCCGGTTCAGCAAGACACTTCTTCAAATTCGATACATGAAAGGTAGGATGAACTGAGCTCAATTGTGTTGGAAGATCCAAACGGTAAGCAATGGGTCCAACACGCTCTAAGATTTCAAAAGGACCAATGTATCGCGGGTTTAACTTCCCACGTTTTCCAAAACGGATCACACCTTTCCAAGGTGCTACTTTCAACATAACACGGTCACCGACGTTGAATTCGAAGTATTTACGTTTGAGGTCTACATAACTCTTTTGACGATCACGGGCAGTCTTAAGTCTAGCTTGAATTTGAGCAATCTTCTCCGTTGTTTCATGGACTACCTCGGGTCCGGTGATTTCCTTTTCGCGACATCGTCCCAACAAATAGGAGAATGGAATTTGCGACTATACAATGCTTCAAAAGGTGCGGCATTAATACTCGAATGATAACTGTTGTTGTAAGAGAATTTGGCTAGCGGCAAATGCCTTTCCCAGGACTTTCCAAAATCAATGACACATGTACGCAACATGTCTTCTAGAGTCTAAATCGTGCGCTCGCTTTGCCCTTCGGTCTGTGGATGATACGCGGTACTCATGTCGAGACGAGTCCCCAAGGCTTCTTGCAAAGAACGCCAAAATCTGGAAGCAAAACGGGGATCGCGATCTGAGATGATCGATAAAGGTAAACCATGATGAGATACAACCTACTTGATGTATAGTTGAGCAAGTCTCTCCATCGTATCCGTTTCCTTCATAGCTAGGAAGTGTGCAAATTTGGTAAGACGGTCAACGATAACCCAGATGGTATCATATCCGCCCACCGTCTTTGGTAGCTTAGTAATGAAATCCATTGTTATCTTTTCCCACTTCCATTATGGGATTTCCGGTTGTTGAAGTAGTCCAGAGAGCCTCTGATGCTCGGCCTTAACTTTCGAGCAAGTCAAACATTTTTCAACATAAGTTACAACATCCTTCTTAAGATTCGGCCACCAGTACTGTTCCTTAAGATCGTGGTACATTTTGCCGGCTCCAAGGGGAATCGAATATCTCGACTTGTTTGTTTCATCTAGTATAGGGTTCCGTAGATCTCCGTAAAGAGGTACCCAAATCCTTCCGGCAAAATATCGAAGTCCAGTCTCCTTAACCTCGAATTGAGAGACGAGTATGTTCAAGTGTTCATGAGATATATTCTGTTCCTTGAGAGCCTCATCTTGGGCTGCTCGGATCTAGCTATTGAGGTCCAAATGAATGGTGATATTCAGTGCCCGAACATGAAGAGGTGTCATCCTCTCCTTTCGGCTTAAAGCGTCAGCTACAACATTGGCCTTGCCAGGGTGATAACGAAGTTCACAATCATAGTCGTTCAGCGTCTCGATCCATCGACGCTGTCTCATATTCAGTTGCTTCTGATTGAAGATGTGTTGGAGGCTCTTATGATTGGTGAAAATAGTGCTCTTAGTTCCATACAAATAGTGTCTCCACAATTTGAGCGCAAAAACAACGGCTCCAAGTTCAAGATCGTGGGTAGTGTAATTTCGCTTGTGAATCTTTAGTTGACAAGAGGCATAAGCGATAACCTTTGTTAGTGTAGTGACCCGAACTTTTCCATGTTTATATATATATATATTAAATGAAATTGTTATTTTACATGATTAAGTGTTTCCAACATGTTAAGCAATCAAACTTGTTAAGACTTGATTAATTGAAATAGGTTTCATATAGACAATTGACCACCCAAGTTGACCGGTGATTCACGAACGTTAAAACTTGAAAAAACTATATGATGACATATATATGGTTATATATATAGTTAACATGATATTATGATAAGTAAACATATCATTAAGTATATTAACAATGAACTACATATGTAAAAACAAGACTACTAACTTAATGATTTTGAAACGAGACATATATGTAACGATTATCGTTGTAACGACATTTAATGTATATATATCATATTAAGAGATATTCATACATCATAATATCATGATAATATAATAATTTAAAATCTCTTTTGATATTATAAACATTGGGTTAACAACATTTAACAAGATCGTTAACCTAAAGGTTTCAAAACAACACTTACATGTAACGACTAACGATGACTTAACGACTCAGTTAAAATGTATATACATGTAGTATTTTAATATGTATTCATACACTTTTGAAAGAATTCAAGACACTTATAAAAATACTTCTACTTAACAAAAATACTTACAATTACATCCTCGTTCAGTTTCATCAACAATTCTACTCGTACGCACCCGTATTTGTACTCGTACAATACACAGCTTTTAGATGTATGTACTATTGGTATATACACTCCAATGATCAGCTCTTAGCAGCCCATGTGAGTCACCTAACACATGTGGGAACCATCATTTGGCAACTAGCATGAAATATCTCATAAAATTACAAAAATATGAGTAATCATTCATGACTTATTTACATGAAAACAAAATTACATATCCTTTATATCTAATCCATACACCAACGACCAAAAACACCTACAAACACTTTCATTCTTCAATTTTCTTCATCTAATTGATCTCTCTCAATTTCTATCTTCAAGTTCTATCTTCAAGTTCTAAGTGTTCTTCATAAATTCCAAAAGTTCTAGTTTCATAAAATCAAGAATACTTCCAAGATTGCAAGTTTACTTCCAAGTTTTCTAAATCCATTCCAAGTAATCATCCAAGATCAAGAAACCTTTGTTACTTAAAGTAGGTTATCTTTCTAATACAAGGTAATAATCATATTAAAACTTTAATTCAATTTCTATAACTATAACAATCTTATTTCGAGTGGAAATCTTACTTGAAATTGTTTTCGTGTCATGATTCTGCTTCAAGAACTTTCAAGCCATCCAAGGATCCTTTGAAGCTAGATCCATTTTTCTCATTTCCAGTAGGTTTATCCAAGGAACTTGAGGTAGTAATGATGTTCATAACATCATTCGATTCATACATAAAAAGCTGTCTTATTCAACGTTATAAACTTGTAATCACTAGAACATAGTTTAGTTAATTCTAAACTTGTTTGCAAATAAAGTTAATCCTTCTAACTAGACTTTTAAAATCAACTAAACACATGTTCTATATCTATATGATATGCTAACTTAATGATTTAAAACCCGGAAACACGATAAACACCATAAAACTGGATATACGCCGTCGTAGTAAAACCGGGGGCTGTTTTGGTTGGAATAATTAAAAGCTAAGAAGAACTTTGATTTAAAAGCTATACTTCTGGAAAAGTGATTTTTCTTATGAACATGAAACTATATCCAAAAATCATGGTTAAACTCAAAGTGAAAGTATGTTTTTCAAAATGGTCATCAAGATGTTGTTCTTTCGACGGAAATGACTACCTCTTTCAAAAATGACTTGTAACTTGTATTTTTGACTATAAACTTATACTTTTTATATTTAGATTCATAAAATTAAGTTCAATACGAAACCGTGGCCACTGGAATCACTCAAAACGGATTAGAAACGAAGAAATGGCGAGTAAAACAAGATTGATAAAAACTACTCATTTTACCTACGTGAAAGTTAGTAATAAATCTATTCCAACCATAACCTAATCAACTTATATTGTATATTATGTAATATTGAGATACCATAGACAAGTATACAATGTTTTGACCTATCATGTCGACCCATCTATATATATATTGCGGAACAACCATAGACACTCTATATGTGAATGTTGGAGTTAGCTATACAGGGTTGAGGTTGATTCCAAAATATATATATAGTTTGAGTTGTGATCAATACTGAGATACGTATACACCGGGTCGTGGATTGATTCAAGATAATATTTATCGATTTATTTCTGTACATCTAACTGTGGACAACTAGTTGTAGGTTACTAACGAGGACAGCTGACTTAATAAACTTAAAACATCAAAATGTATTAAAAGTGTTGTAAATATATTTTGAACATACTTTAATATATATGTATATATTGTTATAGGTTCGTGAATCAACCAGTGGCCAAGTCTTACTTCCCGACGAAGTAAAAATCTGTGAAAGTGAGTTATAGTCCCACTTTTAAAATCTAATATTTTTGGGATGAGAATACATGCAGGTTTTATAAATGATTTACAAAATAGACACAAGTACGTGAAACTACATTCTATGGTTGAATTATCGAAATCGAATATGCCCCTTTTTATTAAGTCTGGTAATCTAAGAATTAGGGAACAGACACCCTAATTGACACGAATCCTAAAGATAGATCTATTGGGCCTAACAAATCCCATCCAAAGTATTGGATGCTTTAGTACTTCGAAATTTATATCATATCCGAAGGGTGTCCCGGAATGATGGGGATATTCTTATATATGCATCTTGTTAATGTCGGTTACCAGGTGTTCACCATATGAATGATTTTTATCTCTATGTATGGGATGTGTATTGAAATATGAAATCTTGTGGTCTATTGTTACGATTTGATATATATAGGTTAAACCTATAACTCACCAACATTTTTGTTGACGTTTAAAGCATGTTTATTCTCAGGTGAATACTAAGAGCTTCCGCTGTTGCATACTAAAATAAGGACAAGATTTGGAGTCCATGTTTGTATGATATTGTGTAAAAACTGCATTCAAGAAACTGATTTTGATGTAACATATTTGTATTGTAAACCATTATGTAATGGTCGTGTGTAAACAGGATATTTTAGATTATCATTATTTGATAATCTACGTAAAGCTTTTTAAACCTTTATTTATGAAATAAAGGTTATGGTTTGTTTTAAAAATAAATGCAGTCTTTGAAAAAAAACGTCTCATATAGAGGTCAAAACCTCGCAACGAAATCAATTAATATGGAACGTTTTTAATCAATAAGAACGGGACATTTCAGTTGGTATCCGAGCGTTGGTCTTAGAGAACCAGAATTTTGCATTAGTGTGTCTTATCGAGTTTGTTAGGATGCATTAGTGAGTCTGGACTTCGACCGTGTTTACTTGAAAAATGATTGCTTAACAAATTTTGTTGGAAACTATATATTTTTAACATGTGAATATTATGTGATATATTAATCTCTTAACGTGTTTGATATTATGTGATAGATGTCTACCTCTAATACAAGTCCCATTGACTCACCTAATAATAAGGAAGAGTCAAATATAATTTGGAATGATTCATGGACTGATTCACAAGTTCCCGAAGAGGAACCGGAAGAAGAATCGGAACCGGAAGAAGAATCGGAACCGGAGGAGGAGGAACCGGAAGAAGAAATAGAACTGGTGGGGGAAATAATAAAACAGTTAAGTAAAAGAAAATCCTCAACCAACCGACCAAGGTTAATTATGGTCAACAGTGTTTTCGCCAAGGAAGCAAAATATTGGGAGGATTACCAATTCTCCGATGAATCGGATCCCGACAAGGATTCCGATGATGTTATAGAAATTACCTCAACACAATTTAATAAGGCAAAAGAGAACAATAAGGGAAAGGGCATAAAAATAGAGAAATTTGATTCCAAACCTGATGAACTTTATATGTATCGTCAACACCCGTATTTCTTAAGTTGTGACAATAACCCAGGAACCTCTAAACCACCAGGTTTTTCTAAACCAATATTGAAAACGACGGCTCGTATTAGGGGAGCATCATATATCCCTAGAAACTTGGCAAAATGAACCAAAACCGAAGAAGAAGAAACGAGCAAGTCGGAATAAGATAGTTGTATTCGTGTGGTGTAATATATGTAATATAGTGTGCTTATGCTTTATGATATATGTAAAAATTGCTTGTATTAATAAGTATTTTTTTTATGAATCTAACTCTTGTCTGTTTTACAGTATAAAAACACAAAATGGATAGACAACCCAATATTTTAAGAGACCTACCCGGAGACATGATTGATGAAATCTTGTCTAGAGTCGGTCAGAATTCCTCGGCACAACTATTTAAGGCGAGCTCAGTTTGTAAGACATTCGAAGAAAGTTCCAAGAATGCCTTGATTTATAAAAGGCTTTCGTTCGAAAGATGGGGGATATCACATTGGGAAATCCATAAGTTACGATGTGTTTACTTTGACGCATATATTGCGGGGAACTCAAATGCTATTTTACGCAACGGGTAAAGAAATTATTTTGACTCAATATATCCGAATATAGGACTTCGTGATTTAGAAAAAGCAGCTAACATGCAACATAAAGAAGCATGTTATGCTTACGGGTTAGTAATGTTCGCTTCTCACCAAAGTGAGAACAAGAACATCGGGCTACAACTATTAAACAAAACGTTCTCACAAGTGACGGAGTCGGTAATTGGGGTAAGAAATGAGGTTTTTAGGTTATTACGAGACTGTTGGTCATTACGTAACCTTCATCCTTTTGACGATGTTACAACACATTGTCTTACTATCGGTCACAACGGTTATGTTCCACAAAACCAAGGATGGGAAGTGGTATTAGTAAAACCAGAATGCTTGACTTGTTTCTGGACGTATGAATTACGTGTCTTTATTGCCTTTGCTGAACGTCTTATTTATTAACTAGAATTATCTTCGCAACTACTTTGTACCAAAGTTTTATGTGCTATATTTCATGCTATATGTAAAAAAAAAAAAGCGGTATTGTAAGTTTGCAAGTTATTGTATAAAGGTTTGAATATGATATATTTTTTTTTGTGATTAGTTTTTCATATAGAATTGTAGTAGTTGAAATGGTATGTTAGCTACTAAGTATGAACTTAACGGGTAGGTACTACCCGAATTAAAGAGTATAAAACGCTAATATGAAGAAAGAGCTTTTATAAATAAGTTCATATTACGCTACGAAATACTATTGACTACTCTTGATATTCTATATGATTAACTCGTTTCATTTAACTATTTTGAAGGAAATGGCACCGACTACTCGACACACCTTGAATATGAGCGAAGAGGAATTTCGTGCCTTTCTTGCTTCAAACATAGCCGCAGTACAGGCTGCGCTACATACCAACAATAACCTTGGATCTAGCAGTACAGGAAATCGTGTAGGATGCACCTACAAAGAATTCACTGCCTGCAAACCTTTGGAATTTGATGGAACCGAAGGACCGATCGGATTGAAACGGTGGACCGAGAAGGTCGAATCGGTGTTTACCATAAGTAAGTGTACTGAAGAGGACAAAGTGAAGTACGCTACATATACCTTCACAGGTTCTGCGTTAACATGGTGGAATACCTATCTAGAGCAAGTGGGATAAGATGATGCTTACGCACTACCGTGGTCAGCATTCAAGCACTTGATGAACGAGAAGTACCATCCCAGGACCGAGGTCAATAAGCTCAAGACAGAACTTAGAGGGTTATGAACCCAAGGATTTAATATTACCACGTACGAAAGACGATTCACAGAATTATACCTATTGTGTCTGGGAGCGTTCGAAGATGAGGAAGAGAAGATCGACGCGTTTGTGAAAGGATTACCGGAAAGAATCCAAGAAGATATAAGTTCACATGAGCCCGCCTCCATACAACAGGCATGTAGAATGGCTCACAAACTAGTGAACCAGATTGAAGAAAGAATTAAAGAACAGACTGCTGAAGAGGCCAATGTGAAGCAAGTAAAAAGAAAGTGGGAGGAAAACGGTGATAAGAATCACCAATACAACAACAACAGCAATTACAACAATAATCGCAACAACTATCCCAACAATCGCAACATCAATCGCAACTACAACAAATGGCCCAACAACAACAACAACAACATCAACAACAACAACAACAACAACAACAACAACAACAACAACAACAACAACAGCAACTACAACAATTATCCCAACAACAATAATAACAGCAACAACAACAACAATCAGAAGCAGCTATGCCAAAGGTGTGAAAAGTATCACTCGGGGTTCTGCACCAAATTTTGCAACAAGTGTAAAAGAAATGGTCATAGCGCGGCGAAGTGTGAGGTCTATGGACTAGGGCTTAACAGAACGAAAGGAACAAATGGTGTCGAAACGAGTAATGGCGGAGCAAGTAGTGTCGGAGCAAGTTATGCCAATGTAGTTTGTTATAAATGTGGAAAACCGGGCCACATTATTAGAAATTGCCCGAACCAGGAGAACACGAATGGACAAGGCCGCGGAAGAGTTTTCAATATTAATGCGGCAGAGTCACAGGAAGACCCGGAGCTTATTACGGGTACGTTTCTTATTGACAATAAATCTGCTTACGTTTTATTTGATTCGGGTGCGGATAGAAGCTATATGAGTAGAGATTTTTGTGCTAAATTAAGTTGTCTATTGACGCCTTTGGATAGTAAATTTTTACTCGAATTAGCAAATGGTAAATTAATTTCAACAGATAATATATGTCGGAATCGAGAAATTAAACTGGTTAGCGAAACATTTAAGATTGACTTGATACCAGTAGAGTTAGGGAGTTTTGATGTGATAATCGGTATGGACTGGTTGAAAGAAGTGAAAGCAGAGATCGTTTGTTACAAAAATGCAATTCGCATTATACGAGAAAAAGGAAAACCCTTAATGGTGTACGGAGAAAAGGGCAACACGAAGCTACATCTTATTAGTAATTTGAACGCACAAAAACTAATAAGAAAAGGTTGCTATGCTGTTCTAGCACACGTTAAGAAAGTACAAACTGAAGAAAAGAGCATCAATGATGTTCCCGTCGCAAAACAATTTCCCGATGTATTTCCGAAAGAATTACCGGGACTACCTCCACATTGATCTGTTGAATTTCAAATAGATCTTGTACCAGGAGCTGCACCAATAGCTCGTGCTCCTTACAGACTCGCACCCAGCGAGATGAAAGAACTGCAAAGCCAATTATAAGAACTTTTAGAGCGTGGTTTCATTCGACCAAGCACATCACCGTGGGGAGCTCCTGTTTTGTTTGTCAAGAAGAAAGATGGTACATTCAGGTTGTGTATCGACTACCGAGAGTTGAACAAACTTACCATCAAGAACCGCTACCCACTACCGAGAATCGATGACTTATTTGATCAACTACAAGGCTCGTCTGTTTATTCAAAGATTGACTTATGTTCCAGGTATCATCAAATGCGGGTGAAAGAAGATGATATTCCAAAGACTGCTTTCAGAACATGTTACGGTCATTACGAGTTTATGGTCATGCCGTTTGGTTTAACTAATACACCAGCTGTGTTCATGGACCTTATGAACCGAGTGTGTGGACCATACCTTGACAAGTTTGTCATTATTTTCATTGATGACATACTTATTTACTCAAAGAATGACCAAGAACACGGTGAACATTTGAGAAAGGTGTTAGAAGTATTGAGGAAGGAAGAATTGTACGCTAAGTTTTCAAAGTGTGCATTTTGGTTGGAAGAAGTTCAATTCCTCGGTCACATAGTGAACAAAAAAGGTATTAAGGTGGATCCGGCAAAGATAGAAACAGTTGAAAAGTGGGAAACCCCGAAAACTCCGAAACACATACGCCAGTTTTTAGGACTAGTTGGTTACTACAGAAGGTTCATCCAAGACTTTTCCAGAGTAGCAAAACCTTTGACTGTATTAACGCATAAAGGGAAGAAATTTGAATGGAAGGATGAACAAGAGAAAGCATTTCAGTTATTGAAGAAAAAGCTAACTACGGCACCTATATTTTCATTGCCTGAAGGGAATGATGATTTTGTGATTTATTGTGACGCATCAAAGCAAGGTCTCAGTTGTGTATTAATGCAACGAACGAAGGTGATTGCTTATGCGTCTATACAATTGAAGATTCACGAACAAAATTATACGACGCATGATTTGGAATTAGGTGCGGTTGTTTTTGCATTGAAGACTTGGAGGCACTACTTATATGGGGTCAAAAGTATTATATATACCGACCACAAAAGTCTTCAACACATATTTAATCAGAAACAACTGAATATGAGGCAGCGTAGGTGGATTGAATTGTTGAATGATTATGACTTTGAGATTCGTTACCACCCAGGGAAGGCAAATGTGGTAGCCGACGCCTTGAGCAGAAAGGACAGAGAACCCATTCGAGTAAAATCTATGAATATAATGATTCACACTAACCTTACTACTCAAATAAAGGAGGAGCAACAAGGAGTTTTAAAAGAGGGAAATTTAAAGGATGAAATACCCAAAGGATCGGAGAAGCATCTTAATATTCGGGAAGACAGAACCCGGTATAGGGCTGAAAGAATTTGGGTACCAAAATTTGGAGATATGAGAGAAATGGTACTTAGAGAAGCTCATAAAACCAGATACTCAATACATCCTGGAACGGGGAAGATGTACAAGGATCTCAAGAAACATTTTTGGTGGCCGGGTATGAAAGCCGATGTTGCTAAATACGTAGGAGAATGTTTGATGTGTTCTAAGGTCAAAGCTGAGTATCAGAAACCATCAGGTCTACTTCAACAACCCGAAATCCCGGAAT
This sequence comes from Rutidosis leptorrhynchoides, assembly GCF_046630445.1. Taxonomy (NCBI): domain Eukaryota; kingdom Viridiplantae; phylum Streptophyta; class Magnoliopsida; order Asterales; family Asteraceae; genus Rutidosis; species Rutidosis leptorrhynchoides. The sequence continues at coordinate 140,431,029 of NC_092342.1, read as the reverse complement.
GGAAATGGGAAAACATTACCATGGATTTCATCACTAAATTGCCAATGACTGCAAGTGGTTTTGATACTATTTGGGTAATAGTTGACCATCTCACCAAATCAGCACACTTCCTGCCAATAAGAGAAGATGACAAGATGGAGAAGTTAGCACGACTGTATTTGAAGGAAGCCGTCTACAGACATGGAATACCAATCTCTATTATCTCTGATAGGGATGGCAGATTTATTTCAAGATTCTGGCAGACATTACAGCAAGCATTAGGAACTCGTCTAGACATGAGTACTGCCTATCATCCACAAACTGATGGGCATAGCGAAAGGACGATACAAACACTTGAAGACATGCTACGAGCATGTGTTATTAATTTCGGAAACAATTGGGATCGACATCTACCGTTAGCAGAATTTTCCTACAACAACAGCTACTATTCAAGCATTGAGATGGCGCCGTTTGAAGCACTTTATGATAGAAAGTGCAGGTCTTCGATTTGTTGGAGTGAAGTGGGGGATAGACAGATTACGGGTCCTGAGATAATACAAGAAACTACCGAGAAGATCATCCAAATTCAACAACGGTTGAAAACCGCCCAAAGTCGACAAAAGAGCTACGCTGACATTAAAAGAAAAGATATAGAATTTGAAATTAGAGAGATGGTCATGCTTAAAGTTGCACCTTGGAAAGGCGTTGTTCGATTTGGTAAACGAGGGAAATTAAATTCAAGGTATATTGGACCATTCAAGATTATTGATCGTGTCGGACCAGTAGCTTACCGACTTGAGTTACCTCAACAACTCGCAGCTGTACATAACACTTTCCACGTCTCGAATTTGAAGAAATGTTTTGCTAAAGAAGATCTCACTATTCCGTTAGATGAAATCCAAATCAACGAAAAACTTCAATTCATCGAAGAACCCGTCGAAATAATGGATCGTGAGGTTAAAAGACTTAAGCAAAACAAGATACCAATTGTTAAGGTTCGATGGAATGCTCGTAGAGGACCCGAGTTCACCTGGGAATGAGAAGATCAGATGAAGAATAAATATCCGCATTTATTTCCAGAAGATACGTCAACACCTCCAACTGCTTAAAATTTCGGGACGAAATTTATTTAACGGGTAGGTACTGTATTGACCCGAACTTTTCCATGTTTATAAATATATATATTAAATGAAATTGTTATTTTACATGATTAAGTGTTTCCAACATTTTAAGCAATCAAACTTGTTAAGACTTGATTAATTGAAATAGGTTTCATATAGACAATTGACCACCCAAGTTGACCGGTGATTAACGAACGTTAAAACTTGTAAAAACTATATGATGACATATATATGGTTATATATATAGTTAACATGATATTATGATAAGTAAACATATCATTAAGTATATTAACAATGAACTACATATGTAAAAACAAGACTACTAACTTAATGATTTTGAAACGAGACATATATGTAACGATTATCGTTGTAACGACATTTAATGTATATATATCATATTAAGAGATATTCATACATCATAATATCATGATAATATAATAATTTAAAATCTCTTTTGATATTATAAACATTGGGTTAACAACATTTAACAAGATCGTTAATCTAAAGGTTTCAAAACAACACTTACATGTAACGACTAACGATGACTTAACGACTCAGTTAAAATGTATATACATGTAGTGTTTTAATATGTATTCATACACTTTTGAAAGACTTCAAGACACTTATAAAAATACTTCTACTTAACAAAAATACTTACAATTACATCCTCGTTCAGTTTCATCAACAATTCTACTCGTACGCACCCGTATTTGTACTCGTACAATACACAGCTTTTAGATGTATGTACTATTGGTATATATACTCCAATAATCAGCTCTTAGCAGCCCATGTGAGTCACCTAACACATGTGGGAACCATCATTTGGCAACTAGCATGAAATATCTCATAAAATTACAAAAAATATGAGTAATCATTCATGACTTATTTACATGAAAACAAAATTACATATCCTTTATATCTAATCCATACACCAACGACCAAAAACACCTACAAACACTTTTATTCTTCAATTTTCTTCATCTAATTGATCTCTCTTAAGTTCTATCTTCAAGTTCTAAGTGTTCTTCATAAATTCCAAAAGTTCTAGTTTCATAAAATCAAGAATACTTCCAAGATTGCAAGTTTACTTCCAAGTTTTCTAAATCCATTCCAAGTAATCATCCAAGATCAAGAAACCTTTGTTAATTACAGTAGGTTATCTTTCTAATACAAGGTAATAATCATATTCAAACTTTAATTCAATTTCTATAACTATAACAATCTTATTTTGAGTGGAAATCTTACTTGAAATTGTTTTCGTGTCATGATCCTGCTTCAAGAACTTTCAAGCCATCCAAGGATCCTTTGAAGCTAGATCCATTTTTCTCATTTCCAGTAGGTTTATCCAAGGAACTTGAGGTAGTAATGATGTTCATAACATCATGCGATTCATACATAAAAAGCTGTCTTATTCAACGTTATAAACTTGTAATCACTAGAACATAGTTTAGTTAATTCTAAACTTGTTCGCAAATAAAGTTAATCCTTCTAACTAGACTTTTAAAATCAACTAAACACATTTTATATATCTATATGATATGCTAACTTAATGATTTAAAACCCGGAAACACGATAAACACCATAAAACTGGATATACGCCGTCGTAGTAAAATCGGGGGCTGTTTTGGTTGGGATAATTAAAAGCTAAGAAGAAATTTGATTTAAAATCTATACTTCTGGAAAAATGATTTTTCTTATGAACATGAAACTATATCCAAAAATCATGGTTAAACTCAAAGTGAAAGTATGTTTTTTAAAATGGTCATCAAGATGTCGTTCTTTCGACGGAAATGACTACCTCTTTCAAAAATGACTTGTAACTTGTATTTTTGACTATAAACATATACTTTTTCTATTTAGATTCATAAAATTAAGTTCAATACGAAACCGTGGCCACTGGAATCACTCAAAACGGATTAGAAACGAAGAAATGGCGAGTAAAACAAGATTGATAAAAACTACTCATTTTACCTACGTGAAAGTTAGTAATAAATCTATTCCAACCATAACCTAATCAACTTATATTGTATATTATGTAATCTTGAGATACCATAGACACGTATACAATGTTTTGACCTATCATGTCGACCCATCTATATATATATTGCGGAACAACCATAGACACTCTATATGTGAATGTTGGAGTTAGCTATACAGGGTTGAGGTTGATTCCAAAATATATATATATAGTTTGAGTTGTGATCAATACTGAGATACGTATACACCGGGTCGTGGATTGATTCAAGGTAATATTTATCGATTTATTTCTGTACATCTAACTGTGGACAACTAGTTGTAGGTTACTAACGAGGACAGCTGACTTAATAAACTTAAAACATCAAAATGTATTAAAAGTGTTGTAAATATATTTTGAACATACTTTGATATATATGTATATATTGTTATAGGTTCGTGAATCAACCAGTGGCCAAGTCTTACTTCCCGACGAAGTAAAAATCTGTGAAAGTGAGTTATAGTCCCACTTTTAAAATCTAATATTTTTGGGATGAGAATACATGCAGGTTTTATAAATGATTTACAAAATAGACACAAGTACGTGAAACTACATTCTATGGTTGAATTATCGAAATCGAATATGTCCCTTTTTATTAAGTCTGGTAATCTAAGAATTAGGGAACAGACACCCTAATTGACGCGAATCCTAAAGATAGATCTATTGGGTGTAACAAACTCCATCCAAAGTACCGGATGCTTTAGTACTTCGAAATTTATATCATATCCGAAGGGTGTCCCGGAATGATGGGGATATTCTTATATATGCATCTTATTAATGTCGGTTGCCAGGTGTTCACCATATGAATGATTTTTATCTCTATGTTTGGGATGTGTATTGAAATATGAAATCTTGTGGTCTATTGTTACGATTTGATATATATAGGTTAAACCTATAACTCACCAACATTTTTGTTGACGTTTAAAGCATGTTTATTCTCAGGTGAATACTAAGAGCTTCCGCTATTGCATACTAAAATAAGGACAAGATTTGGAGTCCATGTTTGTATGATATTGTGTAAAAACTGCATTCAAGAAACTGATTTCGATGTAACATATTTGTATTGTAAACCATTATGTAATGGTCGTGTGTAAACAGGATATTTTAGATTATCATTATTTAATAATCTATGTAAAGCTTTTTAAACCTTTATTTATGAAATAAAGGTTATGGTTTGTTTTAAAAATGAATGCAGTCTTTGAAAAAAAACGTCTCATATAGAGTTCAAAACCTCGCAACGAAATCAATTAATATGGAACGTTTTTAATCAATAAGAACGGGACATTTCAGTTAGTTGCATCAGTACACAACCAAAACCACTTTTCGAAGCATCGCAATAAACGACGAAATCGTCACTGCCTTCAGGAAGTGTTAAGATAGGTTCGGTGGTTAACTTCTTTTTCAAGGTTTGAAATGCAGATTCCTGTTCGGGTTCCCAAATGAACTTCTTCCCTTTGTGAGTCAGCGCGGTCAAAGGAATTGCAATCAGAGAGAAACCTTCAATAAATCTTCGGTAGTAACCGGCGAGGTCTAAAAATTGACGGATATGAGTTGGAGTAGTGGGGGTCTCCCACTTGTTGATAGCTTCAATCTTGGCGGGATCAACTTTGATACCCTGGTCACTCACAACATGACCTAGAAATTGGACTTCCTTCAACCAAAATTCACACTTGGAGAATTTCACATAAAGTTGCTCTTGTCTCAAGAGTTCAAGCGCTAATCGAAGATGTTGCTCATGCTCTTCTTTGCTCTTGGAGTAGATGAGGATTTCATCTATGAAGACGATAACGAACTTATCCAGGAATGGTTTGCAGACACGATTCATGAGATCCATGAACACAGCAGGTGCATTGGTTAAACCGAATGGCATTACGAGAAACTCATAATGACCATAACGAGTTCTGAATGCAGTCTTCATCACATCGTTCTCTTTTACCCTCAACTGGTGATAACCGGATCGCAAATCGATCTTAGAGTAAACGCTCGATCCTTGTAGTTGATTAAAAAGATCGTCAATTCAGGGAAGAGGATACCGATTCTTGATCATCAATTTGTTGAGTTCACGGTACTCGATACACATGCGAAAGGATCCGTCCTTCTTCTTCACAAACAAAACAGGTGCGCCCCAAGGCGAGAAACTTGGTTGGATAAATCCACGGTCTAGCAGTTCTTGTAATTGGCTCTGCAACTCTTGCATTTCGGAAGGTGCGAGTCGATAAGGTGCGCGAGCTACAGGTGCAGCTCCTAGCACTAAGTCGATCTAAAACTCTACTGCTCTCGGTGGCAGTAATCCAGGCAATTCTTCAGGAAAGTCATCGGAAAACTCGTTCACAATTCGTACGTCGTTCACACTCTTCACCTCGGTTTCTAAGGTTTTCACATGTGCTAGAACAGCAAGACGTCCTTTCTTCATGATCTTCCGCGATTTCATGCAACTAATGAGATTCAGTTTCGAGCTACATCTCTCTCCGTAAATAATCAATGGCTCACCGTCTCCGTGTGGTATACGAAGAGTTTTATCTCCACAGATAATGTCAGCCCTTATCTTGGTCAAGCAGTCCATACTGACAATAACATCAAAGCTTCCTAACTTGATGGGTATCAAGTCAATTTCGAAATCCACACCAGCTATATTGATAATAGCTCCTCGGCTAATCTGGTCAACTTTCTCAAGTTTCCCATTGGCTACCTCTACAAGCATACTCTCCTTTAAAGGAACTAACGACCAATTTATCTTATCGCAAAAGTGTCTACATACATAACTTCTATCGGCACCAGTATCAAATAGGACAGAAGCTAATAGATTGTTGATAGTGAATATACCTGTCACCAAGTCAGGGTACTCACGAGCATCCCTTGCATTTACATTGAAAGCTCGTCCACGCGGTGGTCCGCCATCCTTTCGCTTGTTGGGACACTCATTTCTGAAGTGGCCCGTCTGTCCGCATTCATAACACTTTCTCGGTCCATTGGGGTTCGGCTTCCCAGTCATGGTGGTGATCTTGCAGTCTCTGCCAATATGCCCGGTCTTTTTGCACTTTTCACAAACAATGTTACAATACCTGGTATGGTGCTTGTAGCACCTCTTTTACTGTGGTAAAGTACCCTTGTAGTTGGGGTTTGAGCCAGTGTTCGGGTTGGAGTTCCCACCATTGTTGTTTCCTTTGAAACCCTCATGTCGCTTCGCTGGGTTTTGATCATAGGCTCTACCCTTGTTGTTATCCCACTTACGCTTATCACTACTACCCGCTTCGGATTTTGCCTTCTCCGGTTCATCGATGATAATTTGTTTCGTTAAGGTATGCGCCATGTGCATTGCTTCCGGGACATTGGGTGGCTTAGACGAGGTGACATTTCCCTTAATGGACTTAAGAAGTCCCCACAAATACCTTTCCATACGTTTAAACTCCTGGGTAACCATGGTAGGACACATCAGGGCTAAATCTAGATACCTACGGTTGTAACCATCGAGATCGTTTTCCACAACCTTCAACTGCATAAATTCAATCTCCATCTTCTGTATCTTAGTTCTAGGGCTATATTCCTCAATCAAGGCCCCTTTGAATTCCTCCCATGGGGTAGCAAATGCCTCATCAATACCTTTTGCTTGAGCCAATGTGTTCCACTAAGTTAGTGCGCCATCATACAACGTACATGGGGCATACTTGGTTTTGTTCGCCTCTGAGCAGTTACTAACTCGAAACACAGATTCTAATTTCTCAAACTACCTAGTGAGACCAACTGGCCCCTCAGTTCCACTAAAGTTGTAGGGCTTGCAGCTTTGAAACTCTTTGTATGTGCATCCATTACGAATGGGCTGGATAACCGGTGGCGGTGGAGCTTGGGGGTTCATTTCTGCTAAAGCTGCGGCGACTCGTTCATTGATCATTTCCTCGATTTAGGCTGTGGTGGGTGTTGATCTTCCGTTGGCCATTGATGTTCTAAACAAAATTTTTGACTCAAGTCAAAATCCGTTATTCAAATAGTAATAATACAGTATATGGTAACCAACATGGAATCAACACATCACATGTTTATTAAGTAACGCAAATAGATTCAGATACACAGAATCATCATACAGTAACGTAAATAGAACACTGTGCAAGAATTAAACAACACAAAGTTCCATTCATTAATAATAAGTTGCATACATCCGCATATGTTCGTACAGTACATAAGTAATACATGAAACTATAAATGAGATTACATAATGAAATCTACTACAAAAGCCCTACGGTGACGGTGGGTGTAGGATGTCCAATACGTGGGACATATGGTCCTCGAGCTCAGTAACCCGAGCACGGAGGATCTCCACCTCCCTCATCAGTTCCTTGTCAGAGGGAGATGGTGGGGCATGCGGTGCAGTCAGTACGGGTGGTGCTGGTGGAGCTGGTGGTGCAGACGGTCCGGCTCCAGAAGAAGAGGCTGCAAAGCGGTAAGGCTTACGCACAAAAGGATCAGCAGGGTACAGCACAAGCCGCTTACGGACGGTAACCCTATGATGCCGACCATGAGCGTCAACGAATGGTCATCCTCCATTAATCCCTAGAATGACGGTACCATCAAAACGGTACCGCTTCTTCGGCGGGGTGGAGGGTGGCTGTACAGGTGCATCATCAGGGTCCTCATCTGAATCCTCGTCACTAGAGTTGTCAGAGGATGAGTCATCGGATGAAGAATCGGTGGATGATGGGTCATCTAGATCGGCTGGGGGTGGCTGCACTGGTGGCTCTCCTCGGGCGGACATCATCTGTTGGTTTCTGGCGGGTCCGATCGGCACGAGATTTCATGACCCGTCCTAATCCATCCGGACGAAGTCCATATCGATTATAAATGATTCACAACAGTTGATTACATCGCTAGGTACTTGACCTCTATATGATACATTTTACAAACATTGCATTCGTTTTTGAAAAGACAATCTTTCATTACATCGAAAGTTGACGGCATGCATACCATTTCATAATATATCTAACTATAATTGACTTAATAATAATCTTGTTGAACTCAATGACTCGAATGCAACGTCTTTTGAAATATGTCATGAATGACTCCAAGTAATATCTCTAAGATGAGCAAATGCACAGCGGAAGATTTCTTTCATACCTGAGAATAAACATGCTTTAAAGTGTCAACCAAAAGGTTGGTGAGTTCATTAGTTTAACATAAATAATCATTTTTATCATTTTAATAAACCACAAGAATTTCATTTCCAGTTCTCATAAATATACGTCCCATGCATAGAGACAAAAATTATTCATATGGATTGAACACCAGGTAATCGACATTAACAAGATGCATATAAGAATATCCCCTATCATTCCGGGAAATCCTTCGGACATGATAAAACGAATTCAAAGTACTAAAGCATCCGGTACTTTGGATGGGGTTCGTCAGGCCCAATAGATCTATCTTTAGGATTCGTGTCAATTAGTAGACTGGTTTACTAATTCTTAGGTTACCAAGTAAAAGGGGCATATTCGGCTTCGATCATTCAACCATATAATGTAGTTTCGATTACTTGTGTCTATTTCGTAAAACATTTATAAAAGCAGTGCATGTATTCTCAGTTCCAAAAATATATATTGCAAAAGTATTTAAAAAGGGAGCAAATGAAACTCACCTAATGTATTTTGTAGTAAAAATACATATGACGACATTAGACAAACTGAACAATGCAGGGTTGGCCTCGGATTCACGAACCTATATCATTTGTGTATTTATTAATACGTATAATGTAAATCATAAATTTTCATTTATTAATATGTATTATTTATATATTTATAGTTTTGTAGAATTTATTCTAAATTCCATTTTAAAACGTATACTTATATTATATTTTAAATTATATTTTATATATATCGATTTTATATATATATATATTTATAATGATTAATTTTTATACAATTATTGGTATTAATATATCTATATACATATATTTGTGATTAGTATTGTATTTATGAAATATTATTAGTTTGTTAAGTGAATTATTAATACAATCCTATTAAATACAATAAGTATATATAGTGTACAAAAGATTTATTTGTTAAAAATAATTTAGATAATAATGATTTACTACTAATAATAGTAATACTAGTAATAATATTTGATAGTGTTAATAATATTAGTAATAACAATAATGATAATAATAATTGTAATTATAATCATGATAGTAATAATAATTAATATCTAATACTTATAACAATGACAATAATAATAATCATGGTAATAACAATAATAATATTAATCATAATCATAATCATAATAATAATAATAATAATAATAATAATAATAATAATAATAATAATAATAATAATAATAATAATAATAATAATAATAATAATAATAATAATAATAATAATAATAATAATAATAATAATTGAAATATAAGAAATCAAAAAAAAAAAAATACCCTTTAAAGATTGTTCAACAAAAAGAATGGTCCAAGACCAGAATTGAACCCATGACCACTTGAAACCCGACATGCCACCAAACCAACTGAACCAACCTTGCTTTTCTGCTTTAACTGTTATCCTAAATCTATTAAACCCATTTTATTCTGCCCAACTGCATCTTCTTCATCAATTGAATTTAAATCGACTCAGAGATTAAACTCAATTAAAAATGAGTTGACTAATTAGTGTTAGGAACAAAAGAGATTCAAAAACAAGTAACTATTGTTTAGTTGAATTTGAAAAGTAAAAAAAATAAAAAAAAGGCTGCTGTGCAGCGTGTTTGAACAAAAAAAAAATATATTATGATTTTGATTTTAAACGCGTTTCAGTCACAGATTTCTACATGAAAAAGATCGTAAATCTTTCCTATAAACTATCTAAATCATCAATTTAATCTGAAATTTCATGAAAAACTCGAATTTTATCCTGAACACAGAGTTGACTTTTAAAAACCAAAAGTTTGACTTCAAAATTAAGATTCAATTTAAAGAATTGGAAGGTGAAATTTTGATGATAGTTTGAGTATGAGATTCCTAACATGACTGTGTTAACACTTTTTGAAATTATTTTCAAATTCGAGGTTTTTTAATTTTGAACTCAAGAACAGGGTAGCGAGCTGTGAACTGTGATTTTTTTTTATGTTTTAAATTCCCAATTTGAAAGGACCTGTTCATATACATTATAAACGATTCACAATAGTTGATTATATCGCGAGGTATTTGACCTCTATATGATACATTTTACAAACATTGCATTTGTTTTTAAAAGACAAACTTTCTTTACATCGAAAATTGACAGGCATGTATACCATTTCATAATATCCACTATTCAACTATAAATTGACTTAATAATAATAATCTTTAATGAACTCAATGACTTGAATTCAACGTTCTTCGAAATATGCCATGAAAGACTCCAATTAATATCTTTAAAATGAGCAAATGCACAGCGGAAGATTTCTTTAATACCTAAGAATAAACATGCTTTAAAGTGTCAACCAAAAGGTTGGTGAGTTCATTAGTTTATCATAATCATTCATTTTCATCATTTTAATAGACCACAAGAATTTCATTTCCAGTTCTCATAAATATACATCCCATGCATAGAGACAAAAATCATTCATATGGATTGAACACCTGGTAACCGACATTCACAATATGCATATAAGAATATCCCCATCATTCCGGGATCCTCCTTCGGACATGATATAAATTTCGAAGTACTAAAGCATCCGGTACTTTGGATGGGGCTTGTTGGGCCTAATAGATCTATCTTTAGGATTCGCGTCAATTAGGGTGTCTGTTCCCTAATTCTTAGATTACCAGACTTAATAAAAAGGGGCATATTCGATTTCGATAATTCAACCATATAATGTAGTTTCGATTACTTGTGTCTATTTCGTAAAACATTTATAAAAATTGCGCATGTATTCTCAGCCCAAAAATATAAAGGGTAAAAAGGCAAATGAAACTCACCATACTGTATTTCGTAGTGAAAATACATATAACGTCATTGAACTAGTGCAAGGTTGGCCTCGGATTCACGAACCTAAATTAATTATATATAATTATATGTTGGTCAATATTTGTCTAACAATTAGGTCAGGTCATAGTGTACCACAATCCTAATACTCGAGACTAATATGCAAAAGTCAACAAAAGTCAATTTGACTCAAAATGATTTCCAAAATTTATACATGATTATAATATATTTTAAATATCGTCGTTTTATATTTTTAAATATTTTTAAAAGATTTATTAGAGTAAATAATATAATTCATTTATTAATAAATAAAATTTTATATTAAAATTTATATAATAAAATATACTTTTATATATATTAAGTAATAAAATTTATAGGGTTCATTTAATATCATAAAGATAATATGATAGGTATTATTAAAGTAATTTATTACACGTAGTAAAATATGTTTGTATTACATATTTATTTGATAAAATAATATCTATAATGTTAGTAAGTAAAAGTTGTATTATTTTGTAATAATAATAATTATTATAAAAATATCAATATTTATAATTACTAAGGTGATATTATGATAAAACGATAATTCTAATTATGATAACTTTAATATTTACGATAATTTTTAATATTATCTTTAAAATAATAATTCTATTTAAAATGATAATAAAAATGATATTTTATAGTAACAATGACATTTCTATTAAAATGATAATTTTTGTTAAAATGATAATTTTTGTTAAAATGATAGTTTTGATACTAACGATACTTTTAATAATAATAGTAATGATAAAAATAATAAGAACGATAATTTTATCTAAATCAATATCTTATAATATTTTAATTTCATCATGATACTCTTACTCATTATTTCCTAATCGTTTCGTTTAATAGCTTTTAATCGTCTTTTATATCGTGCTCATAATAATGATAATAATAGTAATCAAAATAATTAGGTGTTACTAATATTAGTTTTAATTACAATAATACTAATAATGATAATTACTATGATATTATTAACGATAATGATAATATAATAATAATAATAACAATAACCATTTTTAAATAATGGTATATATATTAATAATGATAATAATAATAATGATAATAATAATAATAATAATAATAATAATAATAATAATAATAATAATTAGATAATAATAATAATAATTAGATAATAATAATAATAATAATACTAATTATAACTTTAATGATAATAACGATCGTAATAATAATAAAAAAAACAATTTTTAATGATAAATCCTTTTATTGATAAAGATAATAATAATAATAATAATAATAAGATAAAACTAGAACGACGATAATAACGACGATAATAATAATCATTTTTAATAATAATATAAAAATTCTATGGACTATAACTTCAAATTCGTTCATCGAAATCATTCGATATCTAAATAAAAAGTTCTTAATTTTTCGCTAGCTTTTCAACGACATGCATATCTTATACCTTATCTCAGTCGCATATATAACTAATTCAGGATTCAACATAATCTAACTAATGGCAATATCAAAAGTACAAACATGCATAATCCTATATACTCGAGCACTAGTCAGGGATACACTATTAGTATGTAAAAGTTAAATTATGAGTACTCACGTATCAATATTGAGATTCAATATTGCAGGAAAGGTACGTAGACGCAACGGAGATGAGAAACACTATATTGACCTCATGAGCATACCCATGAACCATACCCAATCACCTCCATAGCTATAACCCATAATTTTCTTAATCCAATCCCACTCAAAAAACAATTTCGAAATCACCCGGACCGCACTCCGACGTAATATTTTATGTATACTAATAATATCTTGAAATAATACGGAGTAAATATATATATGTAAATCGATTGAGAGAGTTTAGAGAAAAATATTTTCAAGTTTCTATGAAATAATGAAACCTATTGAATTGTATTTATAATAGATTTTTGAATTATTTAAGTGAATTATTAAAGTATGAATTATTAAAGTGAATTATTAAAGTATGAATTATTAAAGTGAATTATTAAAGTATGAATTATTAAAGTGAATTATTAAAGTATAAATTATTAAAGTGAATTATTAAAGTATGAATTATTAAAGTGAATTATTAAAGTCAAAGTAAAGTAAAAAATAAAGTAAAGGTAAAGTTTAAGTATAGTAAAAGTATAAAACTATGTATGTATAATACGCGCATAAATATATATAATATTAATTTAAATTGTTATATATATTTAATAAAATAAAATATAAATATCGTTATCTTTATCATACTGGTTAAGTAATGAGTTGTCAAAAGTGGTTCTAGATATTTATAAAAGTTATATACGTTTTAATAATAAAGTTCTTTTTAAACTGAAAACGTTTTTGTACGTTTGAAACTAAATCAAATAAATATAATAATTTTGTTTTCCAAAACCAAATATATTTTTAAGAATCATTTTGTTTAAAGGTTAAAATAATGGAAATCGTTATATCATAAAATGTTTTAGAAAAGTAGAATCATATATATTCATAATAGGTTTCAAGTTTTTAAATTGCAGTCTGTTGGTGAAGCATGAGATAAAGTTCAAAGGTTAAATAAACGTATGAAATCATCTTAATGAAAAATGTCAAGTTACTTACTTGTCGATATCCAACATCTAAGTTAGTTACACTTAACGTTCTTACTTATAAATCACTTTACCATTTTCCGAATGTTGTAAAAAAGAATAGATTTCTTAAATCACAGTGGACCTCATAACATAGACCCGTAATCATATCACAATGTATCTGATAAATTAATCATTTGATATTATCTTCTAATTCCATCGATAAACATATTGAAACAAATACGTTAATGTAAAGTATTATACGTTTAATACTTTAATAATATTCTCAAGTTATAATATATATACATATATATACATATTTATTTATATATAACGGTTCGTGAATCGTTGGAATTTGGTCGAGGTTATAATGAATGCATGAACACAATTTAAAATTCTTGAGATTTAACTTAACAAACTTTGATTATCGTGTTGGAATAATATAAAGATAAAGTTTAAATTTGGTTGGAAATTTCCGGGTTGTCACAGTACCTACCCGTTAAAGAAATTTCGTCCCGAAATTTGAGTGGAAAGGTCGTGAATGATAATAAGTATGTTTTCATGATGCATACAGGCTGAAAATTAGAGTTTTATCATCATCGAATAATTTGGATAAATAATCTATTTATATGAAGAGTACGAATGAAGCTAACATAGAAGAGTGAAATGAGTAAGTGTAGATTCATCTTATCATTTGACGTAGATATGATTGATTTTCAGATTTCAAGGGATTTGAAGAAAATCTTTGTAATAAGATTTGATTCTCCGGTAACAAAGGGAATTAAGATCCGCTTTAAATGCGATCGTCCATTTTAATTGTTCTGTCGGAAATTTTCTTATAAATTCACCTCCTTCATTTTCTTACAACTCACACCTTCTGTTGATACATTTTATGCAAGTCCCTAGACATCTACCCACGTCCATTGCAGGTACAACAGTTTACAGGCCACCATGATCGTTCGTTATTATCCTATCCGTGTTTGTATGTGGTTACAGGAACTGCAGGAACGAGATTTGGATGTTTGACTATGTTAGATTTAGTCAGACGTCCGAGTGAAGCCTCACTCATACGGCTGACAGGCTCATACGCACGGTTGATGCTGAGCTAAGTCACAATTACAACCTAAATGAGAAGACACGAGTGAGTGATCACCCGTACGGCTGATGAAGCCAACTCATATGTGTGATGGATGAATCATGCGGGTGAGTCAATAGCAGGGGTATATAAAGTCTTATGTTCTTCATTTTAGGTTAAGCCTCTCATTTGTTACACACACTCAGATCTGGTGAGCACCTCCGATTCTCTCTCAACCCAAATCACCCAGGTGGTGAATAATAGCTCTAAGTGTTGATCTAATCACAATTGATTTAGTTGTGGTATGACTAAATTAATCCCAAAAAGCTTAACCTATTCACTAGAGGGTTTGATTCACTTATTCCGTCATTGTGTGAGTTAAATCTGTTGATTTCTAAGTTCCTAGTCATGTTTCATCACATTCTATTCTTTCCCCCTCAACTCATATTTTAAAGTATTCATCAATATGCTCCATCCAGTTCTGATTCTCGATATACTTCTAACTTTCATATCGGTCATTCTTCTTTTTCATCTACCGCTGGAAGAATCTATTTACTTCTACTATACTCTTGGGTTTATAGTGTTTCTAGTTCTCCCGTGTCTTTATATTGCTATATGCATCGATATATATGGTTTATAACTTTTGGTTTGTCGTTGGGCTTTATATCTTCCCTTATATTTCAAAGTCTCTGTTTCTATCTTCTATAATTATTGTCATCCATAGTTAATGCTCTCTTTTATTTGCTGCAATTTATACCCCAATTTCTATTTCGGAGTTTTGTCCTTTCGTTTCTTCTTCTTGCGATTAAGCACCGCTTGTAATGGTCCAGAATTTGCAGATGTGAATTTTGGAATGAACATTGTTAATGTTCTAGGAAGAAAATTGTAATGACACGATCTTGACTTGTCAAATTACCAGAATACCTCAGAAAAAGCCGAATCATCAAGAAATATTTTCTTGATATTTTAGAGGTTAAATAGAATACAAGAGTCGTATAACATGGCAAATGATAATGTTATGATCTGTGAATCATCACGTTCCATTTAGAAACTCAGCATGAATTACTGTAATATAATCACGTTGATCAAGTGTCATTATATTATACTAACTCATGCTTCAGTTTCCAACACTACTTCAAAAATATTCATATTTTAAACTCAAAGGTTTACAGAGTATAGGAACTAAACAGTTTCCTTTTTGATGTAATACAGATAGCGCAAAGAGATAAATGATTCCAGATAAGAATAGTTATGGAAATATCTTCAGAAATATGGAGGATATTTATAATGAAAGATACGACGATATCTTAGAATTTCTAATATCAGAGGATGATGAAGTATGTTGTCTGTAAGGGTTTAGTGTCAGGAGCAAGGTATTCGTTAATGACTTCAACAGACACTGAATCATTTGGATTCTTTGAAGGCAAGTTCAGTCTTTGTGATTTGTCCACAGCCTCCTTCATACTTTACTCAATCCGTTTTCCAGTTCCAAAACTTCTCTATTTCTGAGCTTTGCTAATACACTAATCTTTATCATCAAATTTTTTACTGCTAAGGTCATTTACAGTTTTTGTTACTTCATCAGCATTTCGAGAACTAGTTCACGGTTCAGAGTGTTTTTCAGAAACTTCACATTCGAAGTATGTAAGCCTTGGAAATAGACGTTATGTATAACTGTTGGCGTCAACATGCTGTGAGATTTCAAAATACTGATTTCTAATTCCCAATGATTCATATGGCAATTCTCGTTACAAGAGGCAGATGAGTAAATGATGAGGTTTCGATAAATATAATGATTCTTCGGAATGCCCAAGATCAGTGAAGTTGTTGGTAAGTTTATTGCTAATGTGGTGGAATATGAAAGGTTCTCCGGTAACAAAAGGGTAATCACATATATCAAAATTATGATAAGGCTACTCCGAATGAAAAAATCAAAGTTGTCTTGCTGGAGCTGTGATATAATTTGCTACTTTGCAAAGGAATTGTAAGGTTATTTTTGCTAATAAATGCCAAAAGATCTGACACAGATATGTGTTGAATTATGACTTTGGTTTCGAGAGCTTTTTAAGTACATAACTGTGGGTAATATGTGATTGGATCATCATCTCGATTGCTCATTATTTGAAGTGTCTTCAGAGATTTTCGAAGGGTTTGAACACAGATTGTAATCGTTTGTATACATTTGATGTTCTAACACACTTTTGAAGTCAAAGTATAGCTTTGAAAGATGTAGGAATCTAAAAGTGATGGTACCGATTATATCTCAAATTGAATTCTGAGATTTTAAAATCAGAATATGTAATTGGGTTTGAATGAGTATGGTTATTTTGATTTCTATGAAAGAATGTATATTATTGTGAAAGTAGGAAGTATAATTGATAATTTGCTTAATCTGATTTGAAAAATGTAACATATTAATTGTGAATTTATATATATCTCTCGGGTATTACCTACCCGTTAAAAAAAATTTCACAATTAATATTTTGTACATAAAAATTTTATTACAGTCTTTATGAAAATATATATGTATATATTCTTCTCAGATGTAACATAGATTTTAATGAGTTAATACTAAATTAAACTCATTCGATTTACGGTTGGAACTAGAATTGAATAATTCCTTTAAGGCTTTAGAGGTTACATAAGTATTTCTTCAATAATATTGAAATTATGAATCAATACTTCGTTATTTGTTGAGATGTGATGCTGGTTTTTGTTAAATTCTTGTGAACTTCGCAAAGTACGAATGATGTTATCTGAAAAGTTTCGGTTACATCAATGATGAAGTGTAAAATCAAATATATACTTGATTTATTAGGAATTGGAATTTGTTGAATTGAGACAGAGATTGTAGTTAACGATGGTTAAGTCGCAGGTGAGGGACGTACATTATTGCATATTTGTAATATGAATTAACCGAGTAGTTAAGATTCACACACAATAGCTTTAACACGGAAAGATTTATTTTTTTTATTTCAAAATATATATATATATATATATATATATATATATATATATATATATATATAAAATATATATATAATTTCTTCAGAGGGAATGAGTTAATTCTTCATAACTTGTTGATACAATATACACGTTATTGATTCGTAATGATGTAAACAGTGATTCTTGAACTGACGGAATTTGTGATGTTATAGGTGTTGTTGATTCTGATGTTGACTGTACTGACGATGCTGGTGACGCTGATGGTACTGTTGATTCTATTGGTAAAACAAGTTTAACTTGTTAATCACACGCCATTTTTGTCAGGGTTTCTACTCTTCCTTCTATCATTTTGGTTCGCTTAACTGATTTATGGTTAGGGCAAGATTAGATAATCTCTAAGACTTTAGAGATTATATAATCACCGCGGAATGTTTCTCCAATGAAGTTATGAATTAATACTTCGTCAGTTATTGTTGTTGGTACTCATTGGTATCTATGGTACGTATGACGTTGATACTCGTGGGACAGATTGTGAAGTTGAGGTTTACAACGCGGTTGTGGTTGGAGGTGGTAATGGTACTGTTGGCGTTGATGATGGTGGTACTGGTTAAGTTGCTGATGCTGCTGCTGGTGTTTGTAATCTCTGAACCATATTCTCCAAAGCCACTACCCGAGCGCAAAGTTTGTTGACTTCTTCTATTATTCTGGGATGATTGTCGGTCGGAATGAGCGGATAAATAAAATCTAGAATTTGATGTAGTATATAATCGTGATGAGATACCCTGGAAATGAGAGAGAAAATGGTGTCTCGAACAGGTTCGCCGGTAAGTGCTTCAGGTTCTTCGCCAAGAGGGCAATGTGGTGGATGGAAAGGATCGCCTTCTTCTTGTTTCCAATGATTGAAGAGGCTACGAACCCATCCCCAATTCATCCAGAATAGGTGATGACTGATTGGTTGATCCATTCCGGTCACACTGCTTTCGGAGCTTGAGTGAGATTCTATTTCGAAATCCGAGTGACTTGAACTGATGACAAATTCCATTTCGTACGATTGGATAAAGGATTTTTCGATATAAAATGATTTTTCGGCTATCGGGTGGTATTCTATTTACCTAGGATATCTATATATAGAGATCAAAAGATTTCATAGATTACGGAGGAATTTACGGGATATGTCAGGAAAAGTTTAAAGTAACAGATACGATAAGATATGATTTAGCAGATACGCTAAGATATGAATTTTGTCTATACACTACTCATGCAATTAATGTAGCAAGACGTGTCTAGACTAATAATAATAAGCAGGTAATTTCCTATGGATGATAAGTAGATGATTTCCGACTAGAAATGATATGCAAAACTTTTGACATGCAGACACGGTCGAAGTCCAGACTCACTAATGCATCCTAACGACTTATCAGTTAGACACACTAATGCAGACCTGGTTCGCTAAGACCACTGCTCTGATACCAACTGAAAGGACCCGTTCATATACATTATAAACGATTCACAATAGTTGATTACATCGCGAGGTATTTGACCTCTATATAATACATTTTACAAACATTGCATTTATTTTTAAAAGACAAACTTTCTTTACATCAAAAATTGACAGGCATGTATACCATTTCATAATATCCACTATTCAACTATAAATTGACTTAATAATAATAATCTTTAATGAACTCAATGACTTGACTGCAAAGTTCTTCTAAATATGCCATGAAAGACTCCAATTAATATCTTTAAAATGAGCAAATGCACAGCGGAAGATTTCTTTAATACCTGAGAATAAACATGCTTTAAAGTGTCAACCAAAAGGTTGGTGAGTTCATTAGTTTATCATAATCATTCATTTTCATCATTTTAATAGACCACAAGAATTTCATTTCCAGTTCTCATAAATATACGTCCCATGCATAGAGACAAAAATCATTCATATGGATTGAACATCTGGTAACCGACATTCACAATATGCATATAAGAATATCCCCATCATTCTGGGATCCTCCTTCGGACATGATATAAATTTCGAAGTATTAAAGCATCCGGTACTTTGGATGGGGCTTGTTGGGCCCAATAGATCTATCTTTAGGATTCGCGTCAATTAGGGTGTCTGTTCCCTAATTCTTAGATTACCAGACTTAATAAAAAGGGGCATATTCGATTTCGATAATTCAACCATATAATGTAGTTTCGATTACTTGTGTATATTTCGTAAAACATTTATAAAAATTGCGCATGTATTCTCAGCCCAAAAATATAAAGGGTAAAAAGGCAAATGAAACTCACCATACTGTATTTCGTAGTGAAAATACATATAACGTCATTGAACTAGTGCAAGGTTGGCCTCGGATTCACGAACCTAAATTAATTATATATAATTATACGTTGGTCAATATTTGTCTAACAATTAGGTCAGGTCATAGTGTACCACAATCCTAATGCTCGAGACTAATATGTAAAAGTCAACAAAAGTCAATTTGACTCAAAATGATTTCCAAAATTTATACATGATTATAATATATTTTAAATATCGTCGTTTTATATTTTTAAATATTTTTAAAAGATTTATTAGAGTAAATAATATAATTCATTTATTAATAAATAAAATTTTATATTAAAATTTATATAATAAAATATACTTTTATATATATTAAGTAATAAAATTTATAGGGTTCATTTAATATCATAAAGATAATATGATAGGTATTATTAAAGTAATTTATTACACGTAGTAAAATATGTTTGTATTACATATTTATTTGATAAAATAATATCTATAATGTTAGTAAGTAAAAGTTGTATTATTTTGTAATAATAATTATTATTATAAAAATATCAATATTTATAATTACTAAGGTGATATTATGATAAAACGATAATTCTAATTATGATAACTTTAATATTTACGATAATTTTTAATATTATCTTTAAAATAATAATTCTATTTAAAATGATAATAAAAATGATATTTTATAGTAACAATGACATTTCTATTAAAATGATAATTTTTGTTAAAATGATAATTTTTTTTAAAATGATAGTTTTGATACTAACGATACTTTTAATAATAATAGTAATGATAAAAATAATAAGAACAATAATTTTATCTAAATCAATATCTTATAATATTTTAATTTCATCATGATACTCTTACTCATTATTTCCTAATCGTTTCATTTAATAGCTTTTAATCGTCTTTTTATATCGTGCTCATAATAATGATAATAATAGTAATCAAAATAATTAGGTGTTACTAATATTAGTTTTAATTACAATAATACTAATAATGATAATTACTATGACATTATTAACGATAATGATAATATAATAATAATAATAACAATAACCATTTTTAAATAATGATATATATATTAATAATGATAATAATAATAATGATAATAATAATAATAATAATAATAATAATAATTAGATAATAATAATAATAATAATACTAATTATAACTTTAATGATAATAACGATAGTAATAATAATAAAAAAAACAATTTTTAATGATAAATCCTTTTATTGATAAAGATAATAATAATAATAATAATAATAATAAGATAAAACTAGAACGACGATAATAACGACGATAATAATAATCATTTTTAATAATAATACAAAAATTCGATGGACTATAACTTCAAATCCGTTCATCGAAATCATTCGATATCTAAATAAAAAGTTCTTAATTTTTCGCTAGCTTTCCAACGACATGCATATCTTATACCTTATCTCAGTCGCATATATAACTAATTCAGGATTCAACATAATCTAACTAAAGGCAATATCAAAAGTACAAACATGCATAATCCTATATACTCGAGCACTAGTCAGGGATACACTATTAGTATGTAAAAGTTAAATTATGAGTACTCACGTATCAATATTGAGATTCAATATTGCAGGAAAGGTACGTAAACGCAACGGAGATGATAAACACTATATTGACCTCATGAGCATTCCCATGAACCATACCCAATCACCTCCATAGCTATAACCTATAATTTCCTTAATCCAATCCCACTCAAAAAACAATTTCGAAATCACCCGGACCGCACTCCGACGTAATATTTTATGTATACAAATAATATCTTGAAATAATACGGAGTAAATATATATATGTAAATCGATTGCGAGAGTTTAGAGAAAAATATTTTCAAGTTTCTATGAAATAATGAAACCTATTGAATTCTATTTATAATCGATTTTTGAATTATTAAAGTGAATTATTAAAGTATGAATTATTAAAGTGAATTATTAAAGTATGAATTATTAAAGTAAATTATTAAATTATGAATTATTAAAGTGAATTATTAAAGTATGAATTATTAAAGTGAATTATTAAAGTATGAATTATTAAAGTGAATTATTAAAGTCAAAGTAAAGTAAAAAATAAAGTAAAGGTAAAGTTTAAGTATAGTAAAAGTATAAAACTATGTACGTATAATACGCGTATAAATATATATAATATTAATTTAAATCGTTATATATATTTAATAAAATAAAATATAAATATCGTTATCTTTATCATACTGGTTAAGTAATGAGTTGTTAAAAGTGGTTCTAGATATTTATAAAAGTTATATACGTTTTAATAATAAAGTTCTTTTTAAACTGAAAACGTTTTTGTACGTTTGAAACTAAATCAAATAAATATAATAATTTTGTTTTCCAAAACCAAATATATTTTTAAGAATCATTTTGTTTAAAGGTTAAAATAATGGAAATCGTTATATCATAAAACGTTTTAGAAAAGTAGAATCATATATATTCATAATAGGTTTCAAGTTTTTAAATTACAGTCTGTTGGTGAAGCATGGGATAAAGTTCAAAGGTTAAATAAACGTATGAAATCATCTTAATGAAAAATTTCGAGTTACTTACTTGTCGATATCCAACATCTAAGTTAGTTACACTTCACGTTCTTACTTATAAATCACTTTACCATTTTTCGAATGTTGTAAAAAAGAATAGATTTCTTAAATCACAGTGGACCTCATAACATAGACCCGTAATCATATCACAATGTATCTGATAAATTAATCATTTGATATTATCTTCTAGTTCCATCGATAAACATATTGAAATAAATACGTTCATGTAAAGTATTATACGTTTAATACTTTATTAATATTCTCAAGTTATAATATATATACATATATATACATATTTATTTATATATAACGGTTCGTGAATCGTTGGAATTTGGTCGAGGTTATAATGAATGCATGAACACAATTTAAAATTCTTGAGATTTAACTTAACAAACTTTGCTTATCGTGTTGGAATAATATAAAGATAAAGTTTAAATTTGGTTGGAAATTTCCAGGTTGTCACCCAATTGCAACAATGAAATTATATAATGTGATTATTAACAAGTACTACAACATTAATATTCCATTATTTTTGTTTTATAGCTAAGATTGCATAGACAGGAAGATATTCGTTCAGAGCTAAATAAATA
This sequence comes from Rutidosis leptorrhynchoides, assembly GCF_046630445.1. NCBI lineage: Eukaryota > Viridiplantae > Streptophyta > Magnoliopsida > Asterales > Asteraceae > Rutidosis > Rutidosis leptorrhynchoides. The sequence continues at coordinate 140,407,893 of NC_092342.1, read as the reverse complement.
AAAAAAATTAATCGCGATGTTTACAGAATTCGAATCTAATTGTGATTGAGGTTGATTGGTACTACTTGTAGACATGAAAACAAAATTGATAACGATGTAAAACTGATTCCCGTAATTTATCTTTATTATTTGGACATTTAATTAAAACTAATATTAAATATATTAATAATAAAAATCTTATTGATAATAAATAATATTAATACAGAAATTTAATAATAATAACATAAGAATACTATTTATAATAATATTCATCATAATAATATTTAGATTAATGTTACTCATAGTTATAATAATATTCGTAATAATTATTATTAATGATAATATTAATGGATTGTGTTGTTTTAATGATACCAATAATAATGATAATATATAACAATAATCATGATCCTTAATACTAATACTTAATAAGAATACTATTTAATGATAATACAAATAATGATAATAATCGTAGTATTAAGCATAGTAGTAATAATAATCATGATTTTTAACTATAATCACGATGATAATAATAATTTGATATTAATAATACCGATAATTTTAATAATAATAAATAATAATATTTAAATTACAATTATAATTTTTAATTATTCTTATAACAATCTTAATACTTTAACCTTTGTTTTGATGATCATTCAATACAATCATTATAAATTTAATAATAATAATAATAATAATAATAATAATAATAATAATAATAATAATAATAATAATAATAATATTATTATTATTATTATTATTATTATTATTATTATTATTAAAAATTTTATTTGTGATATTAATATTAATAATAATAATAATAATAATGAAAGTAAGTATAACAATTACATTTTTGACTTGCAATTACATTTAATCTATTAATATTATATATTATCAACCCTACATTAATCTTGTAATTATGTTTAATATATTAATATCACTTATATCATATTTATTAATTATATAATATATTGAATATTTAATATTTATAACTTGTATATATATTACAATATATCTAATATTACTTATGTATAGAATTCATTTAAATATTTATTTACATATTTATTTACACTTAATTATACTGTTTTACATTTTTAATTCTAATTGATTAGGTGTACTTTATTAATTTAAATTATTATGTATACACTTATATTTATATTTATATATATCTTATATATTTATTTACATATTTATTTACACGCAATTGTTCGTGAATCGTCGGGAATAGTCAAAGGTCAAATGTTTACATGAACACAGTTCAAAGGTTTTGAGACTTCAACATTACAGACTTTGCTTATTGTGTCGAAACCATATAAGATTCAAGTTTACATTTGGTCGGAAATTCCCGGGTCATCTCAGTACCTACCCGTTAAAGAAATTTCGTCCCAAAATTTGAGTGAGGTCGTCATGGCTAACAATAAATATGTTTTCCTGATGAATATGAGCTGATAAATAGAGTTTTATCATTATTGAATAATGCAGATAAAATGATTCGATTATTCGAAGAGCACGAATGAAGATATCACAAAAAAAAATGAAATGAATAAATGAAGTTTCGTTTAAACTTTTGACGTTGCCTCGGTTGAATTTCGGAATTCAAGGGATATAAAGAAAATCTTCGAAATCTAAAAGATTTGATTCTTCGACGAATAAGGAAATTAAGATCTCTATAATTAAATACAGTGATCTGCCTCGATTACTCTGTCTGATATTTCCATTATAAATTAAACTTTCTCCGTTCCATTATTCTCACCATTCCTATACTTTCTTTCTTAATTCATACATCCAAAAGATTGTGAAAATGCTTAATCCATTTCTAATCCTTGATATTTTTTCTAATTATCATTTCTGTCATCCCTCTTTTCAATCTTTCTACCAGAAAAATCTGTTTACTTCTATTATTACCTTGGGGTGATACTATTCTTAATTCTACCGTGTCCTTATATTGCTATTCATATTAATATCTATGGTTTGTAACCTCTGTGTTGTTATTGGGCTTTATATTTTCTCTTATATTTTGAAGCTCTTTGCCTTTTTATTTTCCTCCCAACCTCTAGTAAAGCGAGTAACGGTCCAGAATTCGTAAGTACAGAGTTTCGAACGAACTTAATGTTCTAATCAAGAAAGAACGTAATCGTACGATTTGATTTGTCAAATTATTAGAATCATTGAGAATAGAACTATCAAGAATATACTTTCTTGATATGTTCAGAAGTTAAGCAGAATGAAAGAGTCATGTAACATGGCACATGATGATGTTATAATATGTGAATCATCATGTTCCATTTAGAAACTCAGCATGACTTACTGTAATATAATCACGTTGATCAAGTGTCATTATATTATACTAACTCATGCATCAGTTCCCAACATTACTTCAATAACATTCATATTTTAAGCTCGAAAATTTACAGAATATAGAAACTAACAGTTTCTATATGATGTAACACTGATATCATGAAGAGATTAATGATTTCAGATAAGAATAGTTATAAAAATATCTTCAGAAATATGGAGGATATTTATAATGAAAGATACAATGATATCTTAGAATTTCTAATATTGATGGATGATGATGAAGATTTGTCCGTAAAGGTTTAGAGTCAGGAGCAAGGTATTCATTAATGACTTCAGTAGATACTGAATCATTTGGATTATTTGAAGGCAGAATTAGTCTTTGTGATTTGTCCATAGCCTCCTTCATGGTTTGCTCAATCCGTTTTTCAGTTTCAACTTTTCTAAGTTTTCTTTCCAACATACTATTCTTTATCATCAAACATCCGATGATTAAGGTCATTTACGGTTGCCTACGATTTCTGCTGCTTCATTCAGCTTTTTCAACATTCAGAGTATTGATTTGTAGACTGAGTGCTTTTCAGAATTTTAGAATAAAAGATCATAATTCTAAGAGATAAATGTTATACATATAACTGTTGATGTAGATATGCTGTGAGTTTTCAAAGTACTGATTTCTGATTCCCGGTAATTGGTATGGCAGTTCTCGTTACAAGATGCGGATGAGTATATGATAGGGTTTCAATGAATAAATACAATGATTTATCAGAGAGATTTAAGCCAAGAAGTAACGAGGTTGCTGGTACATCTGCTGGTAATATGATGGAATATAAAAGATTTCCCGGTAACAATAAAAGAGCACGCATATATATCAAGGTTATAATAAGGTTGTTTCGAACGAAAAGTCGAAGTTGACTTGTTGAAGCTGTGACAATATTTGCTACTTTGGAAAGGTATTGTAAAGTGATTTTAGGAAATAACAACGCCAAAGGAGCTAGCAAAAATAAGTTTTAAACGTTCACTCAGTTTTCGAGAGTTTTTCAGGTGCATAACTATATGCATAAATCTTTCCTTCCATAGATGAAGTGCGGTTGGTTCATACTCTCGATTGAAATGTTTTCAAGAATCATGAAAGGTATGAATCGCAGATTGTAATCGTCAAGAACCAAATGAGGTTCAAGATGAAATCAAGTGGCAACCTTGAAGAATTGTTTAGTTTCATATGTTATAATCAATATTTTAATTCATTTTAATTGTCCAATGTTATTAGTCCACAGTCAATAGTCCACAGTTGGCAGTCCAATAATTCATATATAGTCTAATATATAATATTCGAATTAATTAATACGTATCGTGACCCGTGTACATGTCTCAGACTCGATCATAACTCAAAGTATATATATTATTATAGAATCAACCTCAACCTTGTATAGCGAACTCGATCATTACAGCATATAGAGTGTCTATGGTTATTCCAAATAATATATATATATATGCGTCGATATGATATGTCAAAACCTTGTATACGTGTCCCGATATTTAAAGTGCGTAAAATAAATAACATAAATTTTAAATGAAGATAAATAAAATTACGAGAATTAAAATTGCGATAAAATAAATTGCGATAATTAAATTGCGATAAATAAATTGCGATAATTAAAATGTAATACGAAATTAACAGTTAGCTAGGAACAGTTAGCTAGGATTTCGTTAGCGTGGATTCTTTACCAAATTTCTCATAGTTAATTTGTTTGTTTCTAATAAATTTTATTTTGTCCAACGTTTTCTTCATTATGTCACTTGTTGGATTCTGATAGGTCAAAATCCAAATATGAAATTGAATGAAAATGGTTATTCTGCGGTGAACGGATTCGTATATCTGTGGATGTAAGTAGGATAGTGAATGACTGTTGAATCAGATTCGAAGATTGTACAGTGTAACATATTAATGTGAAATCTAAATATTCCTCGGATATTACCTACCCGTTAAAATATTTTCACCATTAACAGTTTGTACGAAAGAATTTTTAATTACAATCTTTATGAAAAAAATATATACCCATATATTTTCTTCAGATGTAATCATGGATTTAATGAGTCAATATGATATTAAACTCATTTGATTTACCGTTAGAACAAGAATATATAATCTCTAAAATATTAAAGATTACATAATCGCCATGTCGAACGAAGGTAATTGATGTAGAACGATTCGTAGAACGATGATCATACTCGAGGTACAGAATGAGATGTTGAGGCATGGATTGTTGAAACTTGGGTTATTGGTGGTACTGGTGCTGTTACTGATGGTACTGTTGGTGCCGGTGTTGTTGCTGAAGCTGGTACGTTTTGCACCATATTTTTCAAGACTACAACTCAGGCGCGAAGTTCGTTGACTTCTTCTATTATTCCGGGATGATTGTCGGTCGGAATGGGTGGATGAATAAGGTTTAGAATCTATTTTATGATATAGTCGTGGCGAGATACTCTAGAAATGAGAGAGAAAATGGTGTTTTGGATTGGTTCGCCGGTAAGTGTTTCAAGTTTTTCGCCAAAACATGAATTTGGTTGATGGAAAGGTTCGCCTTCTTTTCGTCTCCATTAATTATGTCAACTACGAACCCATCAGATGATTTGGGGATGGATGATTGGTTGATTCATTCTGGTGATGCTGCTTCCAGAGCTTAGGTGAATATCTATGTCGGAAAAACTGTCGGAATCTGAGGAATTCGAACTGGTTGAGAGATTCATCTTGTACGATCAGATGAAGTATTTTCGATAAGAATTAGATTATAGGATGTAGATTAGTACCCTGCAATACATAATTTACATATGCATATATGATATTAAAATCCCATAAGTTAAGGAGGAATCTACGGAATACGACAGGCAAAGTTTACAGTAACAGGTACGCTAAGATATAGATTAGCAGATACGCTAAGATATGAACTTGTCTATATACTATTCATGCAATCAATGCAGTAAGATGTGTCTAGACTAAGAATGATAAGCAGGTAATTTCCTAAGGATGATAAGTAGATGATTTTCAACACGAAATGATAAGCAAAACTTTTGACATGCAGACACGGTCGAAGTCCAGACTCACTAATGCATCCTAACGACTTATCAGTTAGACTCACTAATGCAGACCTGATTCGCTAAGACCACCGCTCTGATACCAACTTTCATGACCCGTCCTAGTCCATCCGGATGAAGTCCATATCGATTATAAATGATTCACAACAGTTGATTACATCGCGAGGTACTTGACCTCTATATGATACATTTTACAAATATTGCATTCGTTTTTAAAAAGATAATCTTTCATTACATCGAAAGTTGACGGCATGCATACCATTTCATAATATATCGAACTATAATTGACTTAATAATAATCTTGATGAACTCAACGACTCGAATGCAACGTCTTTTGAAATATGTCATGAATGACTCCAAGTAATATCTCTAAGACGAGCAAATGCACAGCGAAAGATTTCTTTCATACTTGAGAATAAACATGCTTTAAAGTGTCAACCAAAAGGTTGGTGAGTTCATTAGTTTAACATAAATAATCATTTTCATCATTTTAATAGACCACAAGAATTTCATTTCCAGTTCTCATAAATATACGTCCCATGCATAGAGACAAAAATCATTCATATGGATTAAACACCTGGTAACCGACATTAACAAGATGCATATAAGAATATCCCCTATCATTCCGGGAAATCCTTCGGACATGATAAAACGAATTCGAAGTACTAAAGCATCCGGTACTTTGGATGGGGTTCGTTAGGCCCAATAGATCTATATTTAGGATTCGCGTCAATTAGTAGACTGGTTTACTAATTCTTAGGTTACCAAGTAAAAGGGGCATATTCGGCTTCGATCATTCAACCATATAATGTAGTTTCGATTACTTGTGTCTATTTCGTAAAACATTTATAAAAGCAGCGCATGTATTCTCAGTCCCAAAAATATATATTGCAAAAGCATTTAAAAAGGGAGCAAATGAAACTCACCTAATGTATTTTGTAGTAAAAATACATATGACGACATTAGACAAACTGAACAATGCAGGGTTGGCCTCGGATTCACGAACCTATATCATTTGTGTATTTATTAATACGCATAATGTTAATCATAAAATTTCATTTATTAATATGTATTATTTATATATTTATAGTTTTCTATAATTTATTATAAATTCCATTTCAAAACGTATACTTATATTATATTTTAAATTATATTTTATATATATCAATTTTATGTATATATATTTATAATGATTAATTTTTATACAATTAGTGGTATTAATATATCTATATACATATATTTGTGATTAGTATTGTATTTATGAAATATTATTAGTTTGTTAAGTGAATTATTAATACAATCCTAGTAAATACAATAAGTATATATAGTGTACAAAAGATTTATTTGTTAAAAATAATTTAGATAATAATGATTTACTACTAATAATAGTAATACTAGTAATAATATTTGATAGTGTTAATAATATTAGTAATAACAATAATGATAATAATAATTGTAATTATAATCATGATAGTAATAATAATTAATATTTAATACTTATAACAATGACAATAATAATAATCTTGGTAATAACAATAATAATATTAATAATAATAATAATAATAATAATAATAATAATAATAATAATAATAATAATAATAATAATAATAATAATAATAATAATAATAATAATTGAAATATAAGAAATCAAAAAAAAAAAATACCCTTTAAAGATTGTTCAATAAAAAGAATGGTCCAAGACCAGAATTGAACCCATGACCACTTGGAAACCCGACATGCCATCAAACCAACTGAACCAACCTTGCTTTTCTGCTTTAACTGTTATCCTAAATCTATTAAACCCATTTTATTCTGCCCAATTACATCTTCTTCATCAATTGAATTTAAATCGACTCAGAGATTAAACTTAACTAAAAATAAGTTGACTAATTAGTGTTAGGAATAAAAGAGATTCAAAAACAAGTAACTATTATTTAGTTGAATTTGAAAAGTAAAAAAAAATAAAAAAAAAGGCTGCTGTGCAGCGTGTTTGAACAAAAAAAATATATTATGATTTTAATTTTAAACGCGTTTCAGTCACAGATTTCTACTTGAAAAAGATCATAAATCTTTCCTATAAACTATCTAAATCATCAATTTAATCTGAAATTTCATGAAAAACTCGAATTTGATCCAGAACACGGAGTTGACTTTTAAAAACCAAAAGTTTAACTTCGAAATTAAGATTCAATTTAAAGAATTGGAAGCTGAAATTTTGATGATAGTTTGAGTATGAGTATCCTAACATGACTGTGTTAACACTTTTTGAAATTATTTTCGAATTCGAGGTTTTGTAATTTTGAACTCAAGAACAGGGTAGCGAGCTATGAACTGTGATTTTTTTTATGTTTTAAATTCCCAATTGCAGCAATGAAATTATATAATGTGATTATTAACAAGTACTACAACATTAATATTCCATTATTTTTGTTTTATAGCTAAGATTGCATAGACAGGAAGATATTCGTTCAGAGCTAAATAAATAAAAAAAAATTAATCGCGATGTTTACAGAATTTGAATCTAATTGTGATTTAGGTTGATTGGTACTACTTGTAGACATGAAAACAAAATTGATAACGATGTAAAACTGATTCCCATAATTTATCTTTATTATTTGGACATTTAATTAAAACTAATATTAAATATATTAATAATAAAAATCTTATTGATAATAAATAATATTAATACAGAAATTTAATAATAATAACATAAGAATACTGTTTATAATAATATTCATCATAATAATATTTAGATTAATGTTACTCATAGTTATAATAATATTCGTAATAATTATTATTAATGATAATATTAATGGATTGTGTTGTTTTTATGATACCAATAATAATGATAATATATAACAATAATCATGATCCTTAATACTAATACTTAATAAGAATACTATTTAATGATATACAAATAATGATAATAATCTTAGTATTAAGCATAGTAGTAATAATAATCATGTTTTTTAACTATAATCATGATGATAATAATAATTTGATATTAACAATACTGATAATTTTAATAATAATAACTAATAATATTTAAATTACAATTATAATTTTTAATTATTCTTATAATAATCTTAATACTTTAACCTTTGTTTTGATGATCATTCAATACAATCATTATAAATTTAATAATAATAATAATAATACTAATAATATTATTATTATTATTAAAAATTTTATTTGTGATATTAATATTAATAATAATAATAATAATAATGAAAGTAACTATAACAATTACATTTTTGACTTGTAATTACATTTAATCCATTAATATTATATATTTTCAACCCTACATTAATCTTGTAATTATTTTTAATATATTAATATCACTTATATCATATTTATTAATTATATAATATATTGAATATTTAATATTTATAACTTTTATATATATTACAATATATCTAATATTACTTATGTATAAAATTCATATATATATATATATATATATATATATATATATATATATTCATTTAAATAACACTTAATTATACTGTTTTACATTTTTAATTCTAATTGATTAGGTGTACTTTATTAATTTAAATTATTATGTACACACTTATATTTATATTTATATATATCTTATATATTTATTTACATATTTATTTACACGCAATTGTTCGTGAATCGTCGGGAATAGTCAAAGGTCAAATGTTTACATGAACACAGTTCAAAGGTTTTGAGACTTCAACATTACAGACTTTGCTTATCATGTCGAAACCATATAAGATTCAAGTTTACATTTGGTCGGAAATTCCGGGGTCATCACACGAGACGTCCATCAGGAAGGCGTCGGCACCAATGGTTATGCTCATTACGGACTGGACCTTCCCCAAGTTCCGCGGGAATCACAGCACCACCGGGATGGTGCTGTGGCTCCGGAGGTCCTGGGGAAAGTGGAGCTGGAATCTCCGGTGGGTCCTCGGCTGCGTCTGAGGTAATCACTGGGCCGGGTGCATGGCTACTAGCTCCGGAGGATGAAGCGCCTGAGTCACTGGAGGGTGTCGACGACGGCATCTGAGAATCGGCAACAATGGTCGGTGAGGTGGCTGATGAGTCTGTGTCGCTGTCCAAAATGATGACAGGTGAAATATCCGACATCTGAACAAGGAAGAATAATTTTTTCCATGTCAGTAAGTCATAAAGCAAGCACGTATTAGGCAAAGTAACTATGACAGTCTAAATCATGTGTAACAGTAAGTAGCATGGAAATAACGGCAAGTATCATGCAATCGAAAATAGATAATAGCATGCAGTAGTGAAGTCATGTAGTAGCATACAGCATATAGCAGTAAAAGTAAGCAGCAGCATGCAGCAAATTCCGCAGAACAAGTAAACTAGCAAGTTGTAGATTAGTCCTATTAGTGAATCCTACTCGGGTCGGTCCAGACTCACTAATGCAACCTAATTCCCTACAACCAATGCTCTGATACCAAATGTGATGCCCCGTACAAAATCATCATGTATGAATCATCAACAACAGGATCATTACAAGGTCAAATACTATATGCGGTTTCAAAAGAAGTTTGCATTCATGAATAAAGGTGATGTATTAACCAACATCAAATATCTTACAACAAAAGTATGCTTCAATGAACAGAAGTAATTAGTAATAGTACGTGACCCAATGGTCATTACAAATCATTGTTTCAAAAGGTAACATAGTTTGAATGCAAATAAAACGTTTCATGCGGTGACAACTCTAACAAGCGCAGCGGGTGTCTACAAGGCATGACTAGTACAACAGCGGAAGCAAGCAACCTTAAGCACCTGAGAAAAACATGCTTGAAAATGTCAAAACAAAGGTTGGTGAGCTATAGTTTAAGTATAACAGTATGTAAGGTAGGCCACGAAATTTCAGTGCTTCAACAGCGTTTCAAAACAGTATGAAAAGTATATGTTTAACCGTGGGCACTTGGTAACTAACTTAACGTTTATCACCCCCTAAAAGTACACTTGGCGAGTGCGTATGTTTACGAAGTATTAAACACCCGTTAAATGCTAGCGCTTGAAATGTCCCGTTCATATTGATTATAAACATTCCATATTAATTGATTTCGTTGCGAGGTTTTGACCTCTATATGAGACGTTTTTCAAAGACTGCATTCATTTTTAAAACAACCATAAGCTTTATTTTATCAATAGAGGTTTTAAAAGTATTACGTAGATTATCAAATAATGATAATCTAAAATATACTGTTTACACATGACCATTACATAATGGTTTACAATAGAAATATATTACATCGACATATGTTTCCTGAATGCAGTTTTTACACAATATCATACAAACATGGACTCCAAATCTTGTCCTTATTTTAGTATGCAACAGCGGAATCTCTTAGTATTCACCTGAGAATAAATATGCTTTAAATGTCAACAAAAATGTTGGTGAGTTATAGGTTTAACCTATATATATCAAATCGTAACAATAGACCACAAGATTTCATATTTCAATACACATCCCATACATAGAGATAAAAATCATTCATATGGTGAACACCTGGTAACCGACATTAACAAGATGCATATATAAGAATATCCCCATCATTCTGGGACACCCTTTGGATATGATATAAATTTCGAAGTACTAAAGCATCTGGTACTTTGGATGGGGTTTGTTAGGCTCAATAGATCTATCTTTAGGATTCGCGTCAATTAGGGTGTCTGTTCCCTAATTCTTAGATTACCAGACTTAATAAAAAGGGGCATATTCGATTTTGATAATTCAACCATAGAATGTAGTTTCACGTACTTGTGTCTATTTTGTAAATCATTTATAAAACCTGCATGTATTCTCATCCCAAAAATATTAGATTTTAAAAGTGGGACTATAACTCACTTTCACAGATATTTCCTTCCTCGAAAATAAGACTTGGTCACGGATCAATTCACGAACCTATACAAATATGTACATATATATCAAAGTATGATCAAAATATAATTACAACCATTTTTATTATGTTTTAAAGATTTGAGTGTATTAAGTCAGCTGTCCTCGTTAATAACCTACAACTAGTTGTCCACAGTTAGATGTACAGAAATAAATCGATATATATTATCCTGAATCAATCCACGACCCAGTGTATACACGTCTCAGGCTAGATCACAACTCAAAGTATATATATTTTTGGAATCAACCTCAACCCTGTATAGCTAACTCCAACATTACTGCATATAGAGTGTCTATGGTTGTTCCAAATAATATATATACATGGGTCGATATGATATGTCAAAACATTTGCATACGTGTCTATGGTATCCCAAGATTACATAATATATTAGAATACATGTATAATACAATATAAGTTAGCTAGGATATGATTTGTATAGATTTGTTAAACATTTCCCGTAGCTAAAAAGATCAAAAATATCCAATCTTGTTTTACCCATAACTTCTTCATTTTAAATCCGTTTTGAGTGAATCAAATTGCTATGGTTTCATATTGAACTATAATTTAAGAATCAAACAGAAAAAGTATATGTTTATAGTTTAAAATTTAAGTTACATATCAATTACTAAAGAGGTAGTCATTTCCATCGAAAGAACGACATCTTGATGACCATTTTGAAAAACATACTTTCACTTTGAGTTTAACCAAGATTTTTGGATATAGTTTCAAGTTCATATGAAAAATCATTTTCCCAGAAGAACAACTTTTAAATCAAAGTTTATCAAAGTTTTTAATTATCCAAACCAAGACAGCCCCCGGTTTCACTACGACGGCGTATATCCGATTTTATTGTGTTCATCGTGTTTCCAGGTTTTAAATCATTAAGTTAGCATATCATATAGATATAGAACATGTGTTTAGTTGATTTTGAATGTCAAGTTAGAAGGATTAACTTTTGTTTGCGAACAAGTTTAGAATTAACTAAACTATGTTCTAGTGATTACAAGTTTAAACCTTCGAATAAGATAGCTTTATATGTATGAATCGAATGATGTTCTGAACATCATTACTACCTCAAGTTTTCTGAATAAAACTACTGGAAATGAGAAAAATGGATCTAGCTTCAAAGGATCCTTGGATGGCTTGAAAGTTCTTGAAGCAGAATCATGACACGAAAACAGTTCAAGTAAGATTTTCACTAGAAATAAGATTGTTATAGTTGTAGAAATTGAATCAAAGTTTGAATATGAATATTACCTTGAATTAGAAATATAACCTACTGTAAATAACAAAGGTTCCTTGATCTTAGATGATTACGTGGAATGGATTAGAAAGCTTGGAAGCAGACTTGCAAACTTGGAAGTATTCTTGATTTTTATGAAACTATACTTATGGAATTTATGAAGAACACTTAGAACTTGAAGATGGAACTTGAGAGAGATCAATTAAATGAAGAAAATTGAAGAATGAAAGTGTTTGTAGGTGTTTTTGGTCGTTGGTATATGGATTAGATATAAAGGATATGTAATTTTGTTTTCATGTAAATAAGTCATGAATGATTACTAATATTTTTGTAATTTTATGAGATATTTCATGCTAGTTGCCAAATGATGGTTCCCA